>NW_004567104.1:52222522-52296168 GCF_000260355.1 Condylura cristata | reverse complement strand
GCTGCAGACAGCTTGCAGTGTTGTGTCCTAACCTGTTGTGCCACCAGGGAGAGCCCCTCCGGGAAAGCTGAATTTTAATTGTACATAGTTATATTTCATAATTCTCTAGGATATTTTCATTGGAATCAAACTTAAGCCTGATCTTTCTTAATATCTGCATATGAGCAAATAGACAACTATTAATTTTGATGAGTTCATTATATATATGTATATATATATATATATATATATATATTATTTTTAGACTAGACCTGAAAACATATATTATTCTAACACCAAAAACAAAGAAGGATATGGTCCAAAGAAAAATAATCAAAATAATCCATTAATGTAAAGAATTGACTTAGGATATTTGACTTCTTACGTAAGTCAATATGCAGTAAACGAACAACACACTTATTAAGCTAGAATAGAAAACGGTGGTACATGCTTTTGAGATCCACTGTGTTAACAGAGAAGGATAACTATCATGAAGCAAAAAATTAAGCCAAGTAATAGATTTTAATTTTTCATTGGGGCTTGATTTTGATTGATGTTTTTCTATTTAAACCTTACTTCTTACATGTATAATTTCAGTATTTTGAAAATGCAGTTCTAGTAAAATCTATTAATAGTCAATAATCCAATGTTTCCTTACACTACACTATAATTTACAAGTGAATCATTTACTGATGACTTTTGCTAGTGAAAACTTCCCATTCATTATTCACTTAGCTCTCTTCATTTGTTTATATTGATGAAAGTGTACCTGGAAGAAAATTCTACATTTATATTTATTTTATTCCCAAACCAGGGTTTAGTGCATTTTTTTTTCTTTAAAAGACCAAATGATAAACATTTTAAAATCTTTGCAGGTCATACAATTTCTGTCACCACCACTGAACTCTACCATCATAATGTAAAATAAATTATAGACAATCTGTAAATAAATAAGCATGGATGTACAAAGCAACACTCTATGGGTGGATTTGGAAGGAGGGACATAATTTGCAACTTCTCCATGTAGACTATTGTCAGTACTTTAATAACAATAGCAATTTAAAATACTTAAAAATACTTAGATTTCAAATGATGTTAAATAGGCAAGATATGTGCTTAAATCAGCATGGAAACAGTAACAAAATAATGATCAGAATTGTAACTAATAGAATCACACTAGTCTTAGATTTCTTGAGCTAGTTTGTTAAAGATACTTTGAAAGAAGAGGTAAATCAAATAGGGTTGGGACAATTAGTCACTTATTTACCTTTTACTCCTGTTGTGCTCTTGTGTGATGTCAGTGGAAACATGAAACCCCCATCTTGAATTGATTTCAGTCTTCTTTGAAGCCAGAGTTTCAAAACTGCGTTAGGAGTTAGAATAGAGATGTAAGTTCTAACCAGAGTTCCCAGTCTTAAGATTTTTTTTTTTTTAAATGAAGATGCTACATAAGTTGTGTGCTAAAACACTCTACACGATGTTTCTCATAATTTGACTTTCTTCTACTTAGCATGTCTAGGTCAAGTAAGGTCAACATGACCCTTTCATATGCTGTTGAATAAATATACTGAAAATTACACAATTGCCTGCAACTATACTTAAATTCACAAAATGTGTAAAATAGTAGCAAAGGCCGCCCTCCCTGGTGCGCAGCGGGTTAAAGCACAGCACTGAGAAGCTAACCGCATGACTTCGATTCCCGCCCTGCCTGCCCCGGAGGTGACCACATGGCGCAGCGGACCTCTCCTGACCTGCCCACTGCTCCCCTCAGCAGTGTACTTCGTCTATCTGCCTGTTCTGCTCCCCACTCTGTCTCTGGTGAAGCCTCTCACCGCCCCTGAGCCTCTGGCCTGTACCCCAGTTCATTTGAAATCTAAGTATTTTTAAGTATTTTAAATTGCTATTGTTATTAAAGTACTGACAATAGTCTACATGGAGAAGTTGCAAATTATGTCCCTCCTTCCAAATCCACCCATAGAGTGTTGCTTTGTACATCCATGCTTATTTATTTACAGATTGTCTATAATTTATTTTACATATTTTGCACAAATAAATAAATCTTAAAAAAAATAGTAGCAAAAGGTGTAACAGCAGGAAAAAAAAAGAAAGAAAATGGTGAGAACACTCATTTAATATCTATAAATCCTGTCCATATATAAACCAAAATCAAATTCTACCAGTTAAAGCAGGTATTCACAAACTATTCCAGATTTCATAATTGGATTAGAAAAGAATCAAATTAGGAAATGAATGCTTTCCTTATTCGTTAAATATTAGATATTCATCAGGAGAGGTTTATACCAACATTCACTATTGTAATTAACAAGTCACTATTTCTGGTAATTAAAACCCACTTAGGATATCTGGTAAGCTGATTAACAAATATGGGGAAAGAATGTGAGGGAACTTTCTGATGGGATACCTATTAGGATGACTAAGATAAAGTTGCATAATAACAAGTATGAGGATGTGCAGCAAAGAATCATCATCCCCTGCTGGTGGGAATGTAAAACAGTGATGCAACAATCTGTTAGCACCTCAAAAATGTTAATCATATAGTTTCCATGTGAAGTAATGTACATGGTCCTAATTCATACATAAGAAAATTCTCATACAAATAAGTTGTAAACACATCCACATAAAATTGATAATAACCCCAAACTGAAAACCATATGCAAACTAATAGAAAAAAATATGGATCTGTCTGGTTCTTGGAACAGATCTCCTGAAATTCTTGAAATTTCCTATAAGAAATTTGGAGTATCTTCTGTTCTAATACTTGGTCTTTTACCCTAGTTCATGCCAATGGGTTCCCAGATCCCTTGGAATCTTCCATGTTAGAGAAATGTATTTTATTCCAATGAGGACATTCTGGGCAGACACCTAGTCACGGGAAAGTCCAAGTCCTCATTAAAGCATGTAACTTTTAGCTTCAACATTGCCCTCCACCACTTATAGAAGAGGAGAGGTTTGAAGATTGAGTTAATGACTGCTCATTTCTACCTCATGAAAGAAGCCATCATAAATACATTAAATATATTTGGTGTTGGTGAACACATCCAGATGTTGGGAAAGTAGCAAACTTGCACCCAAATTATATAAGCATAGAAGTTCTTGCACTGGGGACCCTTTCAGACTTTGCCCCAAAGAGCTATTCATCTGTTTTTTCTATATTCTTTATTATGTCCTTTGTTACATAATAAGGCAATGTTAACGATTTTTTTTGAGTTCTGTAAACCTCTCTCAGTTGAACTTACATGGGAAGTTATGGAAATATCTGATTTATATTCAGTCATTGAGGGAAATCTTTAACCTGAGGGAGCACTGACCCTGTTTAGTGTCAGAATAGAATTGTGTGCCATTCAGCTGCTGTCATAGAGAATTGTTTGGCGTCAGAGAATTCCCACATATTTTGTGACCAACATGAAGTGTTCTGAGCAATGAAAGTAGAATTAAAGAATAAAAACAGGGAGTTTTTCCTAAATTTCACTCAAGGTCTGTCAACTGTGAATAGATAAACAAAATGTGGTCACCCCATATAATGGAATATTATTCAGCAACAAAAAGAAATTATTAACACATGCTACAACATGTATGAAATGTATCAACATTATGTTAATTGAATGAAAACAGACAAAGAAAGAATAATATCATATCTCATTTCTATGAAAAGTCCAGGAAAAGAAAATCCATAGAAAGTAGATTAGTGATTGCCAGGGACGAGAGGCACAAAAGACATCAGTAAATGCTAAATCGTATGGATTTTCTTTTGTGGTTTATGGAAATATTTTAAAATTAAATGTGGTGACAGATGCACTACGCTGAATATACTAAAAACCCATGCACTTTAAATGGGTGTGCTATGTATGTAATTTGTATTTCTATGATGATGTTTAAAAAACAAAACAAAACAAAACAACTTCTTGCCACCATAATAAACCAAACTCCTCAGCCTGAACTTTTGGTTTGCTAGTTTAGAGCACCAGAAACATTGACAACCTACCAATACCCTAATGCTTCCATCACAGACAGATATTGAAGCTGACCTGTTAAAAAACTCTTTCAAAAATTGGCCAATTTGATGAAGAAATTGGTATCCACAGTTCTCAGTCAAAGCTAATTCATGACAGTGCAGTATAAAAGATTAAGATTAATTATGTTTTTGTTTGGATCCCCATCTGTAGGACTCAGCCTCACAGCGATATAAGTACTGAGAATGCCTGTGTGGGAAGTGCCTTGTTTCCTGGATCCTACCAGGACAAATCAAGTTGAGGGGGATCATTACCAATGGACTGTGAAAACAAAGGCATCGCATCTTTTCTACTCTGTTTTAAATTTATATTTTATTTATGCATACAGAACTGGGGTACAGACCAGAGGGGCAGGGGCAGTGAGAGAATTCACCAGTGACAGAGTGGGGAGCAGAACAGGCAGGTATAGGAAGTACACTGCTGAAGGGGATAGCGGGCAAATCAGAAGAGGTCTGCCACACCATGTGGGTCAACTCCAGGCAGGGGATCGAACTCACACTCAAGTGGCTGTGACTCGCTTGCGGTGCTGCATTTTAAGCCGTTGTGCCACCTGTAAGGGCCACAAAGGCATCTTTTCTAAGAACAACTTCTGATTAACTCTACTAGAGGAAAGATTCCACTATTTTTGTATTCTCTCTATTGCAGCAGACATTGCAGAAATCACTGTCACATGACAGAGTTAACCAAGCATTACAAAGTCCCAAAATATAGATAGAGAAAAGTATTAGGAAATTAATGAACCAGAATATTTACTATGTTTGAATTTGTGTTAAAGTATATGTTGGCATTTAAATCTGGCAATTTATAGGTTATTATTTATATTCTAAATATATATTCACAATTATATGCATGCTATTATAATTAAATGAATAAGAGTTTGACTCGAAACTAAGTCTTTCTTGATTTTGCTTGTTACAAGTGGCTCCTTGCCATCTTGTACTTGTTATTCCAATTTTAACAAGAGCACTTAAGTCTTTCTTTTCTTCAGTTATGATAGTGACACAAAACAGCCAGAACAGGAATTTGAGTTGTGAAATTGGGACAATGCAAACCATCACTTTTTCTTATAAATTGTAACCAGTACCATAAGAAAGAGTCATATGCACTTAATCTACTAACCTCCCAATCAGTTCCTCCATTCCAGGTGATACAGCATAGTAAAAGCATGCAGAGTATAATATTCTAGTAGATCAGTGATGTCAAGAGGGACAGATTTTAAAACACACAATAAAAACAAAAAAACACTGGCATAGCATTGATTTGGGGAGATTGTAGTTGAAATGCAGGCATGGTTTATCTCTATCTAGTTACAGCTTGAGTGTGCAGAAATAAAAGGGAGTCAAGATAGGAAAAGTAAAATTTCTGTGTTTCCCTTCCCCTAATCTGTCACAGGCCAATGATTGGGTTAATAGTCTGGAGAAAAAGCTATCTTGTCAAGGTAAACTGAACTTTCATCACAACTAGGTCCCAAAGTCAATGAGTTGTCAAAAAACGAAAGAAAAGGAAAACAATTCTGTAATGATCTTTCTTTTTATCTTGTGGAGCACCTGCTTCCCCAAATGATGCCAAACGGACTGACAGCAGGTAGTTTCTAAGAAAAACTAGCTACTGTCTCCCCCAGGCTCCTCGTGCCTTTGCTGAGCCTTTGGCATGGGATTGTTCAGCAGGAAAAGTCAATAGTGCCTGCTGTCAACACAATGTGCCTATGTGCATTTTTAAAGGCTCTGCTTTCTTGAAGTTTAGTTGTCAGGAACCGTGCCTTTAAATAGATTTCAGTGTCAATACGTGCTGCTTCCCAGTAATGCTAAGAAATGGCCACAAAGAGCAGGATCAGATGCTATGTCAGGAGGCTTCCAATGTTGATACTTACTGGCTGCCCACCCATCAGGAACATCTTTAGAAACTGAGAGAACTTGGAGGAAAAATATCCTGCTTCAGCTTCTTTCTCGAATTTTTCTTACTATCATCAGGATAGCATATATTCCATACATAAATATAACATATGAGGGAGAGACTAGCCATACAACAAAAGTATATTCATGACACTACATATTGAATGTCTGTATTATTGAACAAAGGCATGGCAAAGTAAAGGCTATATACAACAGCGTCTACATCTTATAACAGACAGAATTATTTCAAAGACAGAAACACCAGACTGTCAACTTCTGAGGATGATAGGTTTTTTTTTTTGTTTGTTTTAAACAGTCATCATTCACTATATACATACTTTCCCCAAACCATTTATGGAGAGGGTTTTTGGAGAAGAGTTACAATTTTGTAAGTTTATTTTTTGTTTTTTACACTTTAGTCAACTTAAATTGCTTCATGTTTTTAAAAGGCAGATTGAATCAATTAAATAAGAATATGAAGAGATTTTTAGTATCAACTTCTTTGAGTCTTAACAATACAATATTAAATTAGGTTCATTTATTTTCTCTTTTCTAGTTATCTTAAATATGCAATTATTTGTGCTTAGTGTATTGGAAATATGTTAACTTATTTACTAACCAAGTGTTTAAATTCTGGTATCAACTGTGCACTGAAGGATACAAAAATTAAAGTGAGTAAAGACTGTAACAGGAACATAGAAGTAGCCATTGGCACAAAACCATTCATTTATTGAGTTGGGAAAATAAAGGAATTTGTGAAGGAAAGTGAACTTTGAGAGATGATGGTAATTTCTATAGTTGGAATTCAGGCTGGAGGGTGGGAGGAAAGTACTTTATGTTGAGTGTTATATGAACATGATGAGCACTGAAATTATAAACACCAGCTACGCTAGATAAATCATAAGAGATATGGAGTAGGGAGGGAGATGGGCCATGCAGGTGAGCCAGTAAATAAAATACAACCAATATATCATGCTACAACTGGTCTTTATTAAACACATACAATTATGGCTTTTTTTTTTTTATTTATCCATAAGTTCATGTATCCAGTCGATTTTTAAATAAATGCCAGCAGAGATCCTACTGTTGGCTAGGTTGTGAAATATATACTGGAGATACAACAGTGAAGTGCAACAGCGAAGGAAAACAAATTTCTTGTTTTGTTTTTTTGATGGTGATGACACTGTAAGAGAGAGGGGCAGAAAATGAATGAATAAAAACAAATAGTGAAATCACTGCCACAGACAGAGCACATGAGCCAGGATAACTGGCTCCTTGATGATGACGTTTGAGTCCAAATCTAAAAGTAACAATGGCAAGATCTAAATGTAGGTAAGGGAGGAAATGTTCCGTAGAGAAAGAAAAGTCAGTGCCAAGGTACAGGGGAACAAAAGGCCATTTTCAGTTTTTCTTATCAAATGAAGATGTTCTAGTACATAAATTCTGGAATCTGTACTGTGTTTGCTCTCTTCAAATTTCCATGAGAAGCACCATACTGTGTGATAAGAACAATTAAAAAAATTAAGTTTTAAGAAAAAGGGAAAGTTTAATTTTTCCAAAGAATAATGGTTTTATCATAGTTCTGGAAATGGGGTGCAGGTTTTTGGTGAATACCGGATTCATTTAAAAAAAATGTTTCATTGTAGGGCCCTCCCTGGTGGTGCAGTGGGTTGGAACGCAGCAAGAGAAGCTAGCGGAGGCCACTTTAATGCAAGTTCTATCCCCGCCCCGGAGGTGATCCACATGGCGAGGCAGACCTCTCCTGCCTTGCCCACTGCTCCCCTCAGCAGTGTGTTTCATTAATTTACCAGTTCTTCTCCCATTGTGACCCTGGTGAATTTCTCACCACTTCTGCACCTCTGGCCTGTACCCCAGCTCTGGATGCATAAATACATAAAATTTTAAAAAAAGGTTTCAGTATATTTGAACAGAAATTAATTAAGACTATATTAGTCAGAGTCATGTAATTTTATGCACTCAGCACTTCATTTCTATTTCTGCTAACTCTCCAGATGGTGTTATTTAAACGTTTGTGTCATCTCAAGTGAAAAAAATATTGACTAAATTCCAATAATTGGCAACAAGCGGATACCTTTGTCTAGTTGATCTGCCTCTTCTGATCCCCACTTTCTCTGGTGAATCCTCTCATCCTGGCACCTTTGGCCTACACCCTAGTTCTTGCATGCTTAAATAAATAAATAAAAATAAATCTTAAAAAAAGAGATTTGTGAGTCACAGAGTTAAGTTCTTCGTACCGTAAGAAACACGTCTAGGGCCCTCTCTGGTGGCGCAATGGGTTAAAGCACAGCACTGAGAAGCTAAAGCCACTTCAGCACCAGTTCAATCCCAGCCCCAGAGGTGATCCACATGGTGCGGCAGACCTCTCCTGACCCGCCTGCTGCTCCCCTCAGCAGTGTACTTCGCTGATCTGCCTTTTCTGCTCCCTGCTCTGTCTCTGGTGAATCCTCTCACCATCACTGCACACCTCTGGCCTGTACCCCAGTTCTGTACAAATAAATAAATAAATCTTACCAAAAAAAAAAAAAAGAGAAATATGTCAAATAGAACTTCCCCAATTCCCCAACTAGTCATTATAATCCATGAATGGTGTAGATATGAAAATTGTTCATGAAGAAGCCTGTGTTAATAAGGTTTCCTAAATATAGAACTATACATGAAAAGAATATAAAAAACACAGCATGGTGAACATTAAATCAGTTATACATAGCTATAAAATCAGAGCTTGCCTGGAATACGTATAATTATTACAAATAATGTGCTTATTTCTAAGAATTTTTATTGATTATTACAAATCTGTCTCCAGCTTAGTTTTTAGATCTATATATTGCAGTTAATATCACAAAGGATGAAATGAAATAATGTAGGAAAGTATTCATCTGGGCTTCTGGTAAATATTAGACATCAAAGATTCATACTTGTTACTATGGAAAGAATAGGAAAACAACTGAGATAATTTAAGAGTTTTCTACAACCACAACTCTTAATTAACTCTTAGATTCTCCTGAAATAAAATACTATACATACTTGCCTCCATAAAGGGTTTTAAAATTACAATGTTATTGACAAATATAAAATGAAAAAAAAAGTTTTAGAACTACACTTATAGCCCCTTTGTTAGAGTGATACATCAAATGATTCTCCTCACCACACGAAGAGGTGTTCCCTCCATTTTTACAGATGAGAAACCAGATGTTTGTAATAGATTCATGCATATTCCCCAAATTTCAAATCTAATAAATAGCACAGTCAGAACATAGATGTGAAAATAGTGTTATGTATATAACATGCATTTGAGCATTCTAAATAAATTTATGTAAAATGTCCTGATTAATATAGTCCATAATGCATATATTTACTGTTAATAAGTGATTGGCTTGTGATAAAGATGTGAAAAATTATAAAATAAATTATGTATGTATAAAAGTGTATATATGCATGTTATATACATAAATATTTTCTGTCAAATATTTATATGAGGGATTATCTAATTCACTAAACATTAATGGTTATTCTTTTATTAGTTTCATTTGTGGGGTACACTTTTTAATAGAAGGAAATTTTTTCTTAATAAAACTCAACTCATTCACCTCCCCCCATGGAAACATACCCTTTAAAAGTTATTTAAAATAATATGAAATATTTAGGCCCTCCCTGGTGGTGCAATAGTTAAGGATGCAACACTGCAAGTGAGCCCAGCCGCTTCAGTACCAATTGGATCCTCAGCCTTGGAGTGACCACATGGCACTGCAGATCTCTCCTGACCCACCCACTGCTCCCCTCAGCAGTCAGTGTACTTCCTCCACCTGCCTTTTCTGCTCCCCACTCTATCTGTGGTGAATCCTTTCACTGCCCCTGCACCTCTGGCTTGTACCCCAATTCTATATGCATAAATAAATCTTAAAAAAAAGGAATATGAAATATTTAATCAGCAGTTTAAAGTTTATATTCATAATGCATCTCAGAATATAAATCAAATTAACTACTAAGAATGTTCTTTAATGTTTAATTAAAAAGATTAATATGGGTATAAAAATAAAAGCAGGGCCCTCCCTGGTGGCGCAGCGGGTTAAAGCACAGCACTGAGAATCTGAAGCCACTTCCGCATGAGTTCGATTCCCGCCTGCCGCCTGCCCCGGAGGAGACCACATGGCGAGCCAGACCTCTCCTGACCCGCCCGCTGCTCCCCTCAGCAGTGTACTTCGTCGATCTGCCTGTTCTGCTCCCCACTCTGTCTCTGGTGAAGCCTCTCACCGCCCCTGAGCCTCTGGCCTGTACCCCAGTTCTGTATGAATAAATAAATAAATCTAAAAAAAAAAAATAAAAGCAAAATAAGGTGCAGCTTTTCCTAGAACCATAACGTAAATGAATTTGACACCTTTTTCTCAGCTGTTCCTACTTAGTTGCATTAATGTGGGAACAGAATGATAGTAAACTGCCCTATCATAAGTACAATATGAAGAGTAGGCATTAATAATAAAAAAGTAACACTCAGACATTTTCTGCTGTCTCAGTAATAGAAACAATGAAAATATTCAGAGAGTAATGAGGATATTAGGAATTCTCAAACATGAAACCACAAAAGGAGGCATGAAGTACAAAGAGGAAACCATTTTCTAGTAAGAGAAGCTGAACACAGAGGGAACAGTTGCCTTGGTTATTCTTGACATAACTTCAGAAAAATTAGGGAACTTATAATGTTTAAAAATACTTGGTTATGACTGGTGGGAAAAGCCTTGTTTTAAAATATCAGTCTTTCAGCAAGCAGAAGAAATGGAACACAAACACAATATAAGTACATGGAACTAGTAATAAAGAGACTTTGAGTTTATACTTATTTTGCTCGTATACTAAAAAACCCAAATCCATACTTTTCATAATGACTACACAAGTTCCAAATTGTAATCATCTTCTTAAAGCAGTATAGCTAAGATGATGTAAGCAAACTTTAAAAATATATATTGAGATGGTTTAAAATGGAAATGTGGATATTATAGTCAGAACAAAACCTGACTTTGAGTTGTCTTAAAAAAATGATATTTTAGAAGAAAACAAGATTGCATTTAAAATAATTTTTGATCAATTGATAATTTATGTGACATGTTATGCACTGTTTTGAATGCTCTGTATTTATTGTTTTAATTTTACAGTGCCTGGGTACATGATTCTGTGAAAGAGGATTCTCTGAGATGCAAAAAACCTGTGTCTCATTCAAATCTCACAACAGGTGAGTGTGTTGACATAGGTATCACACAATGCATTTCAGAAGTAATTGCCTGAAAAGATCGATACTTTATTATTATTATATCATTGCATTCATAAAAACGAATACACAGTATCATTGAGTAAAATATCATCATTAAATGCTATTTTGTCCAGTAATGTGTCCAATTTTTACAGAAAATTGTAAACTAAGTAAGGTTAGTACTGTTAGACCAAAGTCACAGGCAGACAGCTCAGTAATGTTCATCCAGGACACAGCAGTGCCAGTGGCTGACTAGGACACGGAATCCCACTGGGTTTGGAGAGAAACTGCATGGGCCAGTGCTCACCATTCACTCCACCTCCTTCCTCCTCCTGACCCAGTACACACTCATCTTTAATTGTTCCTCAAACACGACCTTCTTCAGGAAGCCTTCCCTCACCACACAGCTGGTCCCCACCCTGGGCACCTCTTATCTCCAGAAGCCCATAGTCATAGCAATGCCCCACTGGGTGGTAAATGCTAGGTAGTGATTTTCCGACACAGTGTCTGATATGGAGGCAGAGACTTGAGGAGAGAGAGAGAGGACTCACGATGATGAAGTGAAACTAGGCTTAAAAATGAAAACGGAGCAAAATGTGGATTCGGGACAAAATGCGGATTTGGGACAACAACCGGATCAGGAATTCTTTTGTGCAAAAGAAACAGCACAAGGAAAGCTTGCACGTTGGAAATCACAGGTGAGGAGGACCATGTTTTTGAGTTTCATTTACTCAGAATGTCGGTGAGGAAGGATGATGAGCTGTAAAGCTGCTTGTGGAAATCGCTTGGGGTCTTGAGGTCTAGAATGCTAATTGTGAATTAGGAGTTTAGATGTTTTCCCTAAAGGGAATTGGCAACTCTGTAGCTTTTTTCCCCAAAAAGTAAAGACAAAAAGTTGTGCTTCTAAAAACTACCCTGATGGTAGACAGAATGAGTTATGGTGAGGATCGCTGATGCTTGGGAAACTCCTGGGTTTGACAAAATCAAACGTTTACAATACTCATTGAAAAGCATTTAGAGATCTTGTACTCATTTGGCGAGTTGATGGAGAAGACTCTTACACTTATGTAAGATGTACCAAACTGTTAGTACAAGCAAATGGTATGTAGAACAATATGGATGAGGATGAAAGTGTCTCTTATGTATCTAATTTATAGAGTTCACTCATAGTCTTCTTATCTCCCTGTGGAAAGCAAACAAAGTCTGTTTTTGCCAAATACAGTTCTAACAGTGTGCGGTCCTGGCCTCATATTGATATAGTGGAAAGCCAGTGCTCTGGAATGCAGGTGAGGTTATGAAGCTGGACTATATTAAACCCCCAGCTGTAGAAATATTTAACTCACTGATTATCAGCTTCTTTCCCTGTGCATTCTCTGTTCCCAGTGTAATTTAGGAAAGAGTAAAGGAATTTCTTCCTCTAAGGACATAACAACTTTCACATATCTTTAAGTGTTCATTTAGGTTAAGTCAGAAAGCCTACAATGGGTAGGCAATGGGACTAGCAATTATTCTGATCTGACATTTTGGGGATTATAATTAAGCAATAAGGCGCAAGCCAAGGGTGTGTTACTTTAAGATAACACACTTCTTGGAAAGGGCTGTGAGGCATAAGGGGCGAATTAATGCCTCCAATGATCTGGGAAATGTGTTATCTCTCTTAGCACAACTCTGGGTGTCTTAGTGCCGTGCACATAGTTTTTGATGCACTGGTTGTCTATGGATTGACTGCGCCATGTCAAACATGTTTAAAACATGTTTGCTCTTGTGGACAGGCAATGGCTGCCGAGTCACAAACATCAGCCTTGCCATTATCAACTGATCAAGGACTGGGCCATGACTTCAGTCTGGTGAGACTTTATCAGAGATGTGTGCCCAGGTTGCTGGAGACAATCCTTTTAGAACAATCGCGATGCTATTCATTTCAGATGAGCTGTTTTAAGGCTTTTCACCCATTTGGTGCTTCTACATTTATATAAATGAATGGAGTAAGATCATTCAAAACTGAATTTTTAATGTGAGCCTTCCCCCCACCCTCATGTGATTTTGTTTGATTTTCATAATATGGCTGCCAATTACTGGGTTTGCATTTGATTGACAGAAAGTGATTTCTAGTTCAGCCACCATCAAACACCACTGCACTTCATTCTGGAAGATGTTTTGGCAGTTAAAGAGACTGTGTCGGACAAAAGAATCTTTTAAAACTGGTTCTTTCTTTATCCTAGTGAGTTCCATAGTGAGACACACCAGGCGAAAAGAAAGAACCATCTTTAATCTACGCTGCTGAGGGAAATCAAAGGGAGTGAATTAGAACTAAGAGTCGCTTCTTATGTTCATTGGAGAGCCTTTTTTCTGCTCCATTTGATACAACAAATCAGATCATCAAAGTAAGTCAAGCACAGGTTCGAACCCGTCGCTCCTTGACCCGGCTTCCTCCCTGCTCGCAAAGCCTCCCCTGGAATTGCTTGTGATGTCAAATCACAAAGCTACATGAAGTGCTTATACCCCAGGAGCCAGGCAGAAATTGTATTTTTAGATTCCTTTTCTGTGACTCTAGTAAAATAATATGAAATTCTTTTATGGCTCTATCTAAGCAGTTTGATGAATCTGCTGTATTTGAAAGCATGAAAGGGGTGATAACAAAAAAAATCTGTATTGGCTGCTTCAAGCCACTAGGTCTTCTTAAGAATAGCTGCAGGGTCCTGTTGGCAAGGCGCCAACTTGTGTGTACTGCTGGAAGTTGTAGGGAATTTCACTCCACCCAGGAGACATCTATCTTCAAATGTATGCTGTAAAACATTTCACAAAATAAGCGTTTTTTTTCCATGTAAAATTGTACATCTTCTGATCTGGGGTTCTTACAACATGTAGGAAATTAAAAGAAAAAAATCAAACTCTTTACAAGTTCTTAAAATTAACATTCTTTACTGACTGCCTTATCATTTACATCAACTTCTATTTGTTTGTAATGATCGTCAACTATAACAAAACAGAATAAATTTTCCATTATCATGATACAACCCTCCAAAAATCAGCCTATAGATGTCAATTAAATGATGACACTAGCAATGAATCATTTGTATTTTTATATACCTGTGGCTTCTCCCTTGAAGCATTGCAATTCTTTAATAGTCCACTCAATACAGTAAATCTGATGAAACTGTGTTACTGACAAAATATAATTCACACAAAACAGAGTTCCAAAGCGGCATTTCAAGAAGCTGGACTCACTGCTTTTAGTAGTTCAGGATACTGAACTATAACTTGCATGTTTAAGAATAAAGAGTCACTCTGAAGTCCAATTGTTCTTTCTTTTAGTTTGTGCCTAAGATGATTTGTTAAATACAAGGTCATTTAAAATTAGCGATAAGGCATTTCCTACATCATTTCCATTCCATCATATGCAATTGTTGATCACAATATAGCTTGCTTAAAACTGCAAAGCCTCCAAATTATGGGGTTTGCTTTCAGCCTGCTGAATGAAAAATTAGATATAGAACTTCTGTCTTCTGTTAATGTTAATGGGAGTTGCACGCCTAATTCCCTTAGAAGCCTGGAACAAATGTATGCTATGAGTTAGCATTCCTAGGTTTTCAGGGTCTTTACACTTTAAAAGTGTCTTTAGTCTGAACAATAGCCAATTTCTTCTAGTTACTCCAAACCTAGCCCCAACTACTATAGTTGAAAACTTTGGGATTTCAGCTCTCACAAATAGAATAAACTATTCTAAAATCTGGATGTTTCAATATATTACCCACTTTTGACCATTTGAGATAAAATTAAAACTTGAAAACTGCTCAATATGTTTTTTAAATATTTTTTTGGCCAAGTAATACTCCTTTAGGCATTGAGATGGTATATTTGGGATTTACTTTTTAAAACTGTTAATCTAGGCCCTCCCTGGTGGCGCAGCGGGTTAAAGCGCAGCACTGAGAATCTGAAGCCACTTCCGCATGAGTTCGATTCCCGCCTGCCCCGGAGGAGACCACATGGCGAGACAGACCTCTCCTGGCCCGCCCACTGCTTCCCTCAGCAGTGTACTTCGTCAATCTGCCTGTTCTGCTCCCCACTCTGTCTCTGGTGAAGCCTCTCACCGCCCCTGAGCCTCTGGCCTGTACCCCAGTTCTGTATGAATAAATAAATAAATCTTTAAAAAAAAAAAAAAACTGTTAATCTATTTGAATCCCAAGAAAGGTGTTAGTTTTTCTGTCTTCATTTACTCTAGTTATACTATCAGAGGGTATTATTCCCTCCAGAAATATAGTACTTACTCCCTTCTGGGAAATAGTACTAACTAACAGATTCTCTGTTCAATGTTCTCACTCTTGAAGTATTTCCTCCTTATGATAGGATGCTGATACTCACTTCTGAGTAATTAATTACATTGCTGAGTAATTAATTACATCACATAAGTGGAAAAAAGCATCATCTGTGTAAATGAAGCTTTTCAAAATAAAGAACTCTGAAAATACCTAATCTGTATTATTTTTAAATCAAATATCCTATTTGCTTTTCTTTAAAAAAAAAATACTTTTTTTTTTTTTTTTTTGGTAGAAGAGCTGGGGTATAGGCCAGAGGTGCTGGTGGTGAGAGGATTCACTGGAGAGAGATTGGGGAGCAGAACTGGCCGACTGACTGAAGTACACTGCTGAGGGGAGCAGCAGGAGAGACAGGAGCGGTTTGCTACGCCACATGGGTCAGTTCCCTGGCCCGGGATGGAACTCAGATCTTGGCAGTGATAGTGCTGAGACGAAGAGCTATACCACTGGGGAGGCCCCAAATATCCTATTTTGGATCTTACTGACTGGGAATGTTTTCAAATTAATTTTACAGGAAATCTCATCGATATTAGAGGAAGCGAGTGTTACTTATCACCAGGAGTCAAGTGTTCTCTATAACCTAATTTGGCAAAGTGTGGTCTCACCTGGGAGCTTTTTAGAAATGCTGAGTCTCTTCTCTGCTGTCTTCCTGCTGCATCTGTATTTTATCAAGTTCCATGGTCATTCCATGCACACAGAGATTGGGAAACACTTCTCTGTAACATTCAAAGAAACTCTAAGCACTCAGAATTAAGCCACCATTGATACCAGTATTTCTTCATAATATACCATCTTATACAGAAATCTTACAAAAGGGGAAATGGTAAAAGTCAGTAGATTTGACCAAGTAGAATGTTACTATTCCTTAAGATAAGGAAATCGACATTAACTCATCCACCCATTTTCTCCTTATGGCATAGAGAGAAGCCCTATGAAGCAACTGAGGACTTGAACAGTGTTCTGGAAACACTGTAAACAAACACACTTACTTCATGCAGTAGTTATTTATTTGTGACAGTAGTTTTCAAATTTAAGGTGTAAAATAATATCTGGCATTTATAAAAGACAGAATCTTGAGTCCCATACTCAGAAATCTGTTAGGTTAGTCTAGATTGGCATCCAGGGATCTATAGTTTTAAAATCATCCCAGATAATATGAAGTTGCCATCAAAAAATTTTTGAGGAAAATGATTATATACCTAACTCACATGCCAAATGAGTTTATTTCGTTTCTGAACTGTGTGGGATAGGCTGAAATTAACACAATTTTACATTTTGTTGTTAAGCATTAAAATGTGAACATTTTTGATTGCTCATTGAGACAAATATCATATTCCACTTATATGACTAAAAGTAATTGTAAAATTATATTTAAAATGTATAGCCAAAATGCTCTCATCCGCAATAGCTTATTGTTAAATGTATATCGTAATTTTGCCTTTTTATTTATGGTGGCATACTGTTAATATTTAAGGAAATTAGTATGCTTGGAGAAGTGTATTATGAAAGGATTAAAATTAATATTAAATATCAACACTTGAACTGTTGAATAAATAGTAACTAAAAAAGTAAAATGTATCTCAGTTTGCAAGCTGTATCCAGACATTTTTCAGTCACCTCAAATTTGAATATTTTAAAGATTCAATATTAAAAATATCTTTGGGCCCTCCCTGGTGGCGCAGCGGGTTAAAGCACAGCACTAAGAAGCTTAAGCCACTTCCGCATGAGTTTGATTCCCGCCTGCCCGGGAGGAGATCCACATGGCGTGGCAGACCTCTCCTGACCCGCCCACTGCTCCCCTCAGCAGCGTACTTCCTGGATCTGCCTGTTCTGCTCCCCACTCTGTTCCTGGTGAATCCTCTCATCCCCCGCATCTCTGGCTGTGCCCCAGTTCTGTATAAATAAATAAATCTTTTAAAAATATATCTTTACTGGAGGTACAGACATGAATATATTGCTCAGGGAAAGTTTACAGATAGACAAGTGCCTGCCAGATTTTTCAAAGAGACAATATATAAAACATCAGAGATGAAAAGCTACCTGCAAATGAAACAGGGAGTGATTAGGGAGTACACAATGCCAAGAATTGAAGATAGTCAGCAAAGATAGGATAGGCAATATTTGCTTTTGTAAAGGGGAGGAGAGGTATTGATTGGGAGACGACTGAGGACTATGAAATGGAAAGACATGTTTCACCACATAGCTGTGAGGGCTGAAGATGCTGGAAAAGTAAAATGGTCAAAGATCACGGAGTGTGCAGTAGGCGAAGGTGGTGGTGTCATGGAGATACCATCGCACCTAGAACAAAGCAGAAAATGGCAGGTGCAGGTGCAAGTAGAGTAGTAGCTTTCTCAGTTACTTTCTGATGGTTTTACCTTTGTTCTGAAGTAAAAATTAAAGTTATATGCCACTGCATAGAAGTTGATTCATTTTAAGGTTTGAGGAAACAGGGGAACTTGATATAATCACACTGGAAAATGAAGATATAAGAGGAACAGAGGGGCCTCCCTGATGGTGCAAGGGGTTAGAGCACAGCAGTATGAAGCTATCTGCAGTCACTGCAGCACCATCCTCATTCAAGAGCTGACCTACATGGAGCAACAGACCTCTCCTGTCTTGCCTGCTGCTCCCCTCAGCAGTGTATTTCAGTCCACCTTATCTGCCTGTTCTGTTCCCTATTCTGCCTCTGGTGAATCTTCTCACCCCCTGTACCTCCAACCTGTAACCCAGTTGTTATATGCATAAAATAAATATTTTTTTAAAGAGGAACAGAGAAAAAGTCATAGAATTGTCAGACTTTGTTATAAATATTAGGAAGCTAGAGGAGGTCTAATTGGATTGGGTCTTGCTGTAAAGTTTTTAATCCATCTTCATCCAACAAACTTTATCAAAAGTTGGCAATTTGGAGGGTATATTTGACAGAACAGAATAGGGAAAGGAAATTGTAGACACAGGAAAATAAAAGAATAATTAAAGTTATATATCATAGGATCCAAGATAAAGAAAGTGGTTTATAAAAAGGATTACTATATAGGGGGGAATGATAAAAGGTAGTAGATTTGAACATAGAGAAAAAATTCAAACTAGAATATCAAATCTATCCACTTCTTAGACAATAAATAACCCATGATGATTACAAGAATTGGTGGTGAGGAAACCTACAAGTAAATGCAGGGAAGCTAATACCTGAGGTGGGGGTTAGCTGACAACAGTTGAGTCAACTAAAAGAAAGAAAGGGCTTATACTTGAGGAGGTGGATAAAGTTCTCTGTCTTAGTATAACTAGAGGAGTGTGTTGAAGTTATTCTCATCCTGAGGGGTCAAGATCTAGAGAAGAAGCAGATTTATATTTGATAAGGTAATGTGTTAGTGTTAGTGAAGAGCTAAGAACTAGTTAAAACAAGTAGGTGGAAAGAAAGTTCTGAGAACAGGGTGAGGAAGATAGTTTATTAACTAGGGAATGAAAGATTTAAAAGTGGAATGAAAGTAGGTGGAATAGTCTATTGGGAAAAAAATGGGTGGGGGAGAAAGAATATAAAGTGAGATCAGAGTTAAGAAAAGAGTAAACTGAGGAGATTTCCTCATGTGGAATGAACAAAGTGGATGTATGAGACACACAGTTTGTTTTTGCCAAAAAACTGTCTGGGGTAATTTTGGTGGAAGGGATTTTTTAGGTATAAACTTATATTACAGAGTAATCTCTGGGTATAGAACTTTTGTGTGCTGTTTCTTGGCCTCTAGGAATCAATTAATTCTGGTAGCTAGATTGAATTATTGTCCTGCATCATTTTCCTATAGGAAATATTGAACCATGTAGAATTAAATAATTTATGTAGGATAAAAACTAGAGAGATCTACTTTTTAAGGCAATAGAGATCTAGGGAAAGGCTTCTGTTCTGCTCTGATACTGACCCAAATTTTGTGGAATAGATAGATAGATAGATAGATAGATAGATAGATAGATAGATAGATAGATAGATATAGATATAAACTATTGGTTTCTTAGAGGTTAAGGTGGATATTATGATACACTAAAAATAAAACTCTGGAAGATGGTATCTGGAATGAGATATCTTCAGAAACCATAGTCTTTATCTCACATCATTTTTATTGTTCAATTAATTTTGATAACATTCCCCTTTTTCAACTTCACAATCAAGTCATTAATTATGTATACATAAGTATATATATTTTATATGTACCTATGAAAACTCACCATTATGAAAACCTTTTAAATCATCTGTGAATCGCTTATTACTTTACACATTTTTATTGATTTAAAAGATGTTAATAAAGAAAATTCTTGCAGATTAAACAGTGATTCTTCATGGACATTAAAACAACTTGTTATTTAATAGCATTAAAGGCAACAGAATCATCATTCTCACAGTGTGGAATGAAATAGCCTTTCTCTGAAGTGAACATTTACATCTGCACATGATATAAATGATGGCCTGTATGTCAGCATAACTTTAACCAACATGGTTCTCAGATTGTGTAGAAACAGAAGTTCTTCTCAAAGAGGGGAGGGTTAAACTCTGCTTTATACACAAATCTAAAGGATCCATACATCCAGTTCTGTACAGAAGGAGGAAAATTATAGTTTAAAATGAAACTAAATATGTCTTAAACGACTTCTCCTTGATATATTACATAAGCAAAACTGTTCCCTTAAGAGATCTAAATATGAGAAGAAAGACACAAAAGAAAATTCATAGACACTTATGCTTGTGTAAGTCAGAATTACTTCAATAAAGCCCACTATTTGATGGAGTCTGTGACTGTTTTCCTTCCAACTAAAAGGCAATGGGAGAAAAAAGTCAACTGGGAAATGGATTATTTGGCCTACTATAAGGAATAAACACTACAGGAGTCTGGATGTTAGAGAATGTTTTGCACATTAGGGATGATATTTTTCCAATTAAGCAATATAAGCAAAGTGTAAAAACTGCAGTTTCAGGGCAAAACATAAGGAAACATAAGAATTTGAGAAATTAAGAGCTATATAACACCATAGGCGACTGAGTCCATTGATTTCAAACTTTGGGCAAGGAGTTATAGAAAAATATTTACAAATCCTTAGAAAAGGTTGCTTCCCAGCACATAGTCAAACAGATAAAAGTAAGGAAAAAAATCAGATTTTACAATTTAGTTTTAAAATTATTAGTTTTTTTTTTCTGTAGCAATGTTAGAGGTTAATTTACAATCAAATGTATCATAGACTTAATAGAAGTCACTCACAAATTAAGACTATATTATTGAATGATTAAAATATTTTTAGGATGTAGACATAAGTGCATTTTGAAATAACAAGTATTGTTTCTGGTCAGAGTCACATGCAATTATCGTAAAAGTAAATTTGAGGGGACAAAGAAGGAATTAAAAAACCACATATAATTCTACAAAAATAATTAATTTACAATTAAACCAATTTACCTTGTAGTTGCTAATATTCATATTGTGAGTTAGAAACAGGAAGTTCAGAAGAAAGTTTGAGCTGATTGAGTAAATGTGAGGAAAATAATTATGTATCCCCATATGTAGTAAAATCCTGCAAATTCTTTGCTAATTCCTACACTATTTTATGCAACTACACGTGTAACTGGGAAAAGAAACCCAACACAGCAGTGAATTGCATTAACAGATGGAAGTTGAAAATGTTAAGTATAAAGGAAAACAAAAATAAAATGAGTATATTAGATTTAATCCTTATAAAATCGTGATAGAATTTTGTAATTTTAGACAAAGAAAATTAGAAAAATTCAAATGCACGATATTATGATTGAAAAACGAATGTAAATGAATGTAATCATAAATATTAGGGACTCTGAAAAATAGTTAAGTGAAGTAGAATAGATATCTGCTGATCTTTTCAGACTTGCATCTATTACTTCAATTATTCTTTGATGAAATACTCATTGCTGACACTTTCTTCAGGGGATGACAGTTTATTTCATCAGCTCCAGCTTTTGACATATGACCTACTGCAATAAAACATTTCAGTGTTCCGCATTTCCACTCCAGCCCTAGTAATTGTTGCAGGAATTAGATATATGAATAAATTCAGGCCAATGAGAAATAAGGCTGTAGCTTTTATGGGCACAGCTAAGAAAGAATGCTCTTTTTCTGTTACATCTGAACCAAGTTCACATTAATCTAGAAGAATCTGATCATAATACAGGTGAACACTAGATCTTTTATGCATCTAATGCTACCCATGGACTTTATAATTATCCAGTTCCAAAGGATAATTTTATAATTTTTGATTAATTTTATAATTGTTAGCTAATTACCTAGCCTGCTCCCCCCAAGATAGTTAAAATTATGTTTTCAATTACTTTTAAGCAAAGCAGTTCTGATGATGTTTTCTAAAGGTAAATTTTAAATGACCACAACAAATTTAAGAAAGCCTAAAAAAATAAAAAGATAAATCATCTTTCAGGCTCAACAAACTCCAGTTTCTATAAAGTTGTTTCCACTCTTTAAGGACTGTCCCATGTCTATGATTTAATTTGTACTACCATTCAATGCATTCATTATGGCAGCCACTAGCTACATGTGCCTCTTGAACATTAGAAATGTGCTATCTGAATTCCATAAGTACAACATACACACTGGATTTTATAGACATAGTAGAAAAGAAAGGGATGGAACTTATTTTCAATATTGTTATGTTGAAATGTTAATATTTTGACATGTATCCAATAAAAATTATGAAATATGTGTGTCTGTCTCTTTTTACCTTTGATATAATTTAAAATCACAGAGAATATAGCTTACATTTCTGATTTGCATTATATTTCTTGTGGACAGTGTTTGTCCAGAATATAAAAGGTAAAAATTTAAAGCCTTAGTAAAATACATCGGGCACTTTTCTTTGTATTCTCTCTGCATATATTATTTAGATGTATAGTCAGGACACGATGATTTCAAGACCAGTAGATGAGAGTTCTACCTTGGTAGTTCCCACACAAATTTTGGAATTCATTCTCTGTCACTGGATTGATTATTTTGTGGAAGAAACTAGAAGGCTGATTTTATATTCAAACAGAAACCTTATAATTATGTTCTGTGGCAGAGACTGCTGGTTTTCCCAAAAACTACCTATTTCCCTTCTTAGGGACCTGGCTTTTACTAGACATAATAAATAAATAACATCTTCCAGAGAACCTTGCAGCAAGGTGAATATAGGTGATTAATTCTAGACAATAGAATATGACTTCAGGTAAATATTCTTAAAATGAATAATCACTCTTCTTCATCCTAGGTTATTTATCCTTTAGACTGAACCGTATTTACTGAAATGAATATGTGATAGTACTAAGTGAGTTCAAGCAAACTTTTTGAACATGAAGTGTAACCATGTGTGGATTTATAGGACAATGTTATTAAAGGAAGCTGAAAACTTAATGATTATGAAACTTTCATATTAGGCTGGTTTGAATTATATGAAAAAATATTAGCACTTGAGAGATATAAAAAATCAAAGTGGAGCCATCTAATCCAACTCTCAAAACAGAATTTGGAAGCTGTTGAAAATCAGGCCCCAGGTATTTTCAGGCATGCTTCCACACACTCACCACCTAGAAGAAACTAAAGTAAAATCAATCCATCACAGACCACCCAGGAAAAAATTTAACCAATCACTACTTCACTAACTTGTCACTTCATTTCCATATTATTGAGCCAATCATGACTTGAACCTAATTTGCATTGCAGCCCAAAGAAGGGATTGACTTTTCTTTGTATATATATTGTCCAACCCTGGGCATTTGGAAACAGGGCTCAAGGACTGCCTGGGTCTGTCTCTGCCCAGCTGTGTATGGAGGTAACAGATAAGCCCCTTTGTTCCACCTTGACCAGATTTCAGGTTTTTGGTTATCATTTTTATCTTGCTTAAGCCACTGTTATTTCTGGTTTCCTACCACTCAGGAATGAATCTAATTTTTATTGATAAACTTCCAAGCTATTGATGTTCTATAAGAATCAGGTCATGAATTGCAGATGGCCATGAACATTAAGAATAGTTCAAATCAATTTTTTTGACAAAGACTGGGTTTGATTTTTTTCCCCACTATTTTACTGAATAGGGTTGTAGGCATACTATTTTTCTTAACATGAATATCTTGCTTAAGGTTAATGTTGAAAATGTTTTTAAAATTTTATTTTCAATAGTTTATAAGATTATTTGGGCAATATCACATGAAATATAAGTATTCAACTTTTCTTAAAACATAGGTTATCATTGTGAAATTTGTCGAGTCACTTTGATGATCAACATTTTTGTTCTAGTATTTTCTGCTAACATCTTCACTGTTATTAAATCAGTACCAAAATTTCTGCCAGGAGGTGAGGTTTCACTTGTTCTGTGAAGATTTATACAAGCACAATCTTTCTCAGTTTAGTGTATTTTATAATATTATAATAATCTGTAAAAGAGTAGACAGAGTAGAGCCAACTAGACAAGTAATTAGACCTCAGGGAAATTACTTTTAAACTTGCACTTAGAAAATAATTCAGGAATAAAGCTGAACTAAATTAGTTGCTTTGGTAAGCTGGTCTTAAGTTTGCTTTGAGAAATGCACTTTTCAAAGAAGGACAGTGAATCATTTCTTGGAGTGTGTTGAAGGGAATAGTGGAGGTGAGTCAACCTGAGGTTTTAGAGAGGGAATCAGGGTCAAAGTATAGGTGTGCACTAAGTTCCCAGTGCCATGAAAGATCCCTGGAAAACAATGGCAGAGAGAGTTAAGCGTAAGGAAAAAAAAAAAGAAGAAAAAGAATCACACTAAAGCAGAGAATCAGGTCAGGAGGCTGAGGCATTCCATAAATAAGAGTAGTGGAAAGTAGATTGGAGAAAGATTAGGAGCTGTTTAACAGAAGATCTGATGACTGTCTAGGGCTGTCCTCATGGCCATTGCCAGGCTAAAAATCCTATCAATGTGATTTACTGAGGGGTAGTGGCCACTGGGAAAACTTTAAGAAGGAAAGTGATGGAAGAAAGAGGGGTACTTTTGTCTTTATCAAGTTGGTAATGAGAGAGCTTCTCACACCCTTAACTAAATCAATAGGGAACTTCAGAGGCAGATAAGCATTCTGGAGTGAATACAACTGAGAGCAACAGGGCTTCATTGAAATATAATTCTTTTTTCAATACCAGTTAAATACTAACTGTTCAGATCCTTGAAATGGTAGAAATCATGCATCATGTTGAAACACTTCCTGTCACTGAATAAGTTCACAATTATTTTTAGTGACGCATAACCTAATAATGAATATGGGTGTTTCTTTCAGTTTTTCTTTTTTACTCTGAAATAGGTTCTACTTTTTACTTGTGTTATACTGGGATTGAATAAAGTTCCTGGTTTTACTAAAAAAGTTTCTAACTAAATATTTGGGAGGACTTAATATGGAAAGAATAATTCTGAATTGGACTGAGCCGTGTTGATGACAACATTCACACCAATTCCTGATGAGGACAAAGGCTTGAATTTTCTCTGTGTGTAAAGGCACAAGAGGAACCCCCTCTGCCAAGTGGTTTCCAGAACATGTTTTTTGTGTTGTGCACTGTCAAGCATTGAGAAGCTGATGCTTACTTAGAAGACTACTATTTTGTTACACATATGAATTCTGTTAGGCTTTCTGGTTTGTTGAGGTATGAGAGATATGTGCATTTTTTCCCAGGTGGTACAGTTTTATTTCTATTCTGGTGTGGCTCAGGTGCTTGTCTTGCATGCCTGTGCACACACAGAAGGGGTCAGTGAACCCAGGCATATATTATAGTGGAAATATTTTTTGAATTATTGCTTTGAATTATTTTTTCAAATGTTTTGTATTAGGAAGAATGTAAAATATGTTTTTCTAATGCTTTGCATTTTTATGCCCATGGGGATATTTTATGGCAAATTTAATTAGATTTATATTAGTATAATTTATATTGTGAGTATGTATATGTGTGTGTGTGTGTGTGTGTGTATTTATCTATGTAGATAGATATAGGTAGAGCTGTTTGGTGATTGAAAACCTTTTAAACCCCTTTAAGAAAATTAAGGAAATATACAGTACAGAGAGCATGACTTTATCTAAGTCATTCAGGTTTATGCAGCCCAAGCTTTTATTGCAAGCGATGCCACCCATGCTTTCAGGAATTAAGTTTTTCTTCTTTTTGCTCTGCTACTATTGGTCTGAATAGGAACTAAAAAAAAAATTATCATGGTTCATGTCTATTGAGCTTAGATGAACTGAAAAGAGAACAACATTATGAACATATTGAGAAATCGTATATTATTTTATAAAAACTGAAATGGCATTTCTGTGGTGATGTACTTTTAGATGTTATTATCAATTTTGAATTCTCACAAAAAATCGGTTACGATTGTTGCAAGTTCACTAAAACCAATGCATATAGCTAGCTATTCATGATATGCATGTTGGATTGGAGTCCTTCCTGGATTTCTTTTTTGTTGACTTATATATTTTTCATTGTTTCCCCCCTAAGAATTTTGCTATCTTGTCCAGTTATGAATTTTTAAAAGTTTTCTTAATGGTTTCCTGTAAAAGGTAAATTTTAGATTAAACTTGGAAAAATAGAATATAAAAACAATGATATTTTGCAATTAAAACACTGAGTGTATTTGAAAATGATACAGTCTATTTACCTATATGAGAACATAATTAAGGCCTAGTGTCAAACAACAATTTTTTTCCACTATAGTTTCTCCAAAACTCTTGTTTTCTCTGGTTATCTTCATTACCTATGACAAATTAATACATTCTTTAAAGCTAGTTTACAGAGTGAAAATGACTATAGGCAAAGTTTTAATAATAATGTTACTGGACTTTAAGTGAACAATGCTTCATGGGTTTTAATAACTACAGAACTCCCAGTTCATGATCAAGTGGTTAAAAAACAATCCAAACATCTCCACAAATTCAACATCCAGCTGCCTCTTGCTTCCCTAGTTTCTTCTGAAAGGTTTCAAGTCTCCATGATCTCTTTGGCTCACCCAGCCCCTGTCTATTCTTCTGTCTACTCTCACCTAACTCTGGTTCCAAAAAAGGTTCTGCCATATCAAATATCTATTGTTAGGTCTTAAGGAAAAATGGAGTGACTACACTTAAAGTTGTTTTTTTTTTTTTTTTTAAGATTTATTTATTTGTGCATACAGAACTGGGGTACAGGCCAGAGGCTCAGGGGCGGCGAGAGGCTTCACCAGAGACAGAGTGGGGAGCAGAACAGGCAGATCAACGAAGTACACTGCTGAGGGGAGCAGCGGGCGGGTCAGGAGAGGTCTGCCACGCCATGTGGTCACCTCCGGGGCAGGCGGGAATCAAACTCATGGGATCAAACTCATGCGCAAGCGGCTTTAGATTCTCAGTGCTGTGCTTTAACCCGCTGCACCACCAGGGAGGGCCTACACTTAAAGTTTTATTAAGCAATTCCAGGACTGAGTATGAGCTCACTTTTTGGGCTAATGCCTTTTTCTGTTATCTCTGAAATAATTTTACCTTTGTTATTTTTGTCTGGCAGTCACTAAATTCACTGTCCTCCCCTTTCCCAGCTTTATCTCCATATACCCAAGGGGTACCACTTACACCCAAGCTCAGACTAGTAGTTACCCCAAAAGGAATGAGTTAATTCCTAGAACTAAAGAGAGCAGGAGACAGTGCAAATGCCCTCTTTGGAATCAAAGTACTAACACTTGGTCATCGCTAACATTGTGGAGTACTATGTATTATTTTATATGTCTTTTCTTATTATAAAACCCTGTGGTTGACTTTATATTGTTTCATTTTATAGAGGAGATAGCTGATTTTGAATAATTTAAAGGGATTTGGTGATTTGCATTTATACTTTTTTACATTTGGACTAATATTATAAATTAATCTATAGTAAATATATTTATTCTAAGTATAGATTATATATATATATTTCTATTATAAATAAGTTTATATATAAGTGTATAGACTTATATATGCATTACTAACTAGTTTCTGTCTATCCTTAGAAATGATTCTACCATTCATAGCAGAGCATCTTTGTGAATAAAAATGAAGTTTTTCTTGCTGTTGCTATAGCTTAATTTCATTGAGAATGTAACTCCTTTTGGAATTTTCTAAAGAAGCTGACAAATCAAATGTTATGAATCTTTAAATGCTAGCATTGTGTTCAAATATTTATGGAATGACAGATGAAGTTCTAAGAAAGTCAGAAACAAGAATTCAAGCAATAATTGGAGATTTCAGTTTTGGAGGGATTTAAGGTTCTGAAAAGCAGTGACTGGGTTTCCTGCCATTTAAAAATGCCCAGGAGAACACAGAAAGATGAAGGACCTTGGGTTTAAAAGAGATACCAGTCAAAGGGCAGAAGGAAAAAGAATGTTGGAAAAAAGCTCACGAGTTTAAGATGAATTTTAGCAACCAGAAAATGACTACATTTTACTGAGAAAAAAGGCAACAGAATGTTGATACCACCTATCCAATTACTCACATACATTTGATAATTCTTATTTCTCATTTATATATTTTGAAAATGCATCATTTCAATTTAATAAAGGGGGGATTGCTATGGACAGAAGAGCAGAAATAATGTTAACATTAATTTTTTTATTTCTCTTGCATTTACCTATTTTAGATACTGATTTAAATTCTTACAAGCACTAAAAAAAAAAAAAAAACTGTGGAGGTAGAAAGAGAAATGCCTCGATATCTTAAAGTTGAGTATCAATATAAATAGTAATCTATATTAACCTAGAGCATATCGTCTAAGTCAAACAAGCCAGTCTTCCAAAGAGCAGCTTCTGGGAACTTGACAGGTATGCAAAAGTATGGGTTCCCCCCAAAAAAAACTGTGTGCCAGGGCCTTTTACTGTGTTTTAACAAGCCTTCCAGGTGATACTGGCATATGTTAAGTTGGAGAACCTCTATTAAGGTAGTTCTAGGAGCTATGGCAAATAAATCCCCAACCTCCATAGCTCAAGACAGTCAGAACTGATTTCTGCTCAGGTGAGAGCTCAAGGCTGTTTTGGCACCTGGAGACAATGATTGTCTCCTAGAGACAATCATCCATTTTCTGCCTCTGTGACCTGTGCCGCATGAATCCACACATCTTGGGAGTTATGTTCAGTGCAGTGGCCTGGAGGAGGAGAATGACTTCATTTCTGTTAAGGTTCCTTTGATCATGTCTAACTAGAAAGGAAGCTGGAAAAGAGTCTAGCTGTGGGCCTAAAAGCACAAGAAAGCCAAAGCCAGGAGCTGCTGAACTGCCAAGTATGTGCTTATGCAGCAATTCTCTATTCTAGTTTCTCCAATAGTTTTCTACTCTCCTAGCTCTAAATTTGCAAGATAGATTCATAGTTATTTACAGTGTAACATTCTATTTGATCTTGTAGACTGTAGTATCGCCTCAAAAATTTCACAGCTAAAATAACCAAAATGCTTCAATGAATAAGTTACGAAGAGCCTAATTTTAGAATTCTGTTAGTTTCAACTTTATCATAAATTCTCATGTCTGCTTGGGTTACACTGTGGTACGTGGCTATATTTAATCAGTAGAAATTCATATGAAAGTGAAAAAAAATATCATTTTTATATGCCACAATAGACTGATAAGTCTATGGTCTAGACTTTTGTATGAATTTGAACAGTAATAAACATTGGCGTCATTGCAAACTTTAGAAACATCTTCAGACAGACAAACTCTCAAGTGTATGAGTAAGTCTCCTATCTGTACCTTAAGAACATTTCCCTTTGCCTTCAATTTTGGATTTCTGCCAGGAGATAAAGAACATAAGTTATTCAACTTAGACTTTGGGAAGATACACGTGAACAGGTAGATAATTTAATAACACTGCTTGACCTCTTTGTCATGTTGATTTATTTATTTACTTATCAGAGGGGAATATTTATATTGGGAAGTCTGACTAAAATGGGTTATGGAGTCATCCTAAGAATGTGTCTGTGTGAAAGTGTGCATATTTCTTTGAAGAGAATTTTGGTTAGTCTAGATACATCTTAAAGATTTATAATCACTATGGTTTTGTGTTTTTTTATAAAACAATTTATATTGTCTGCTTGAAAGTCTATGAAAATATTATTGGCATTAAGGTCTGAAATTATCACCAATGATAAACACAAAATATATTCTAGTTTTCTGGAATTATTTTTTTCACTTTTCACCAGTAATTCTAACTGGCATCTTCCCATTATAAATAACTTGTATTTAAAAATGAGTGTTTGACCCTTTAGATTCTTATGTACACATGTATGTGTGTGTGGGTGTGTGTGAATAATTTAAAAATTGATATGAATATTGTCTTTGGGTTTTAAAATTAAACAATTCACCCCCAAACATTATAATTTTGGAAGCAGGGTACTTTTTTCAATTCAAATGTAAACTCATCACAAAATGCGACTTTACTGGGAGTTTAGGAACTGATGTATTACAACAACAAGGCATTTTGCTAAGTGCTATAATACTGACAGCATCAGTAAACATTTATTGAATAATTGTAAAAGATTATTGCCCTAACAATGGTCTTAAGTGGTCCATGTTACATATGGTCTTGCTGCTTAAGGCAAATTCATGTAATATAAATTAATAACTAGAATAAATAAGCGTATGTGTTTATTATGTTCAGGGTAGATTTCACACTGCTTGAGGAACTAATCTGTGGCCATGTAGACATATGTGTGTGCATAAGTTTTCACTTTTAGAGCTTGCTTTCCAGATGTGCTTTATTACTTCCTGAGTATTTTCCTTCCTAATTAAGTAAGCTGCTAGTAGGTATGCAGTGGTATAAGCTTAGTACTGTGAGCTATAATGATCATATTTTATGTATATTTGGTCAATTATAACGAAGAATTCAAGCCAATTCTGCATTTGCAGTCAACTTAGATTGCCTTTATGCTTTCTTCTTTAATTTTCTTACTGTAGCTACTTATTATGCAAAGCAAATCATAACTTATCTTTGTATTTTTTACTTCCTCTACAAAGGAATATTTTTCTATATTTTCTCCAGTAGTTACTCACTTCATTAAATCTCTAGAGCATGACCTAACTAGTCCTATCTCAAAATGAAGTTTGTAACTGTCAATTTGTATAATTTGTGATTGCAATTTTCTACTTTGCATGATGCACAAAAGACACTAAAACTTCTATACCCTTATGTTTTCCTACTTGTCAGGAAGCATGACTATATATTACTTGAAATAACATACAAAATTCCTGTGTTTCCCCTATCTTGTGTCATTTTTATAATATTCTGGTGAAATAATACCTCTCCATTTTCTGAACATTTCACAGATGAAGATTTTGAAGAACAGAGATGTTAAGTAACTAATGTGTCTGGCAGCAGATAGCCAAACTCCTACTTCTCAAGACAGGTATATTTTAGATAGACTTGGTGGCTACTTCAGCAGTTATAGATCATCTTTTTTCTCATTTAATTTTGAATTACTGAGAATTGTTATAAATCGAGTCCCTCAAAAACACTCACACATTTTTTATTAATTTATGAACAAAAATTCTGATAAAGGGTAAAATGAGACTAAGAATCCCAACTTTGACATATAGAAAATTCTTAGAGAAAGAAGTTAGTTCCATTTGTAGAGCATGATGTTGTAAAATATGATGCTCTAGAGAAAAGAACTAGAGACTGCTGGAAAGTATTGACATAATTTCTTAACATTTCTGCAATATAGTTTAGAATAGATTAAAACTATTGTACATTGACACAAAGTTTTAAATATATTTAAAAGCTTATGGTATTGAATAATATTTAAATTTCAGTCTAAGTTTCTTTCCCTAACTTGTTAAAAACTGTCACAGGCCATAAATGTATTTTTATAAAGTTAAAGAATCATTCTAACTTTACTTATGAATTTCAAGACCTGTGAAGTGCATATTTAAAATTTGCATATTGTTTTACAATTTGTTAAGTGAACTCCAATTAATTTTAAAAGAGAGAGATTTTGTAGCCATACTAAATTCTACAGAACATCAAGTTCGGACTGGATATGTGAAGTAAAGTGTAAGATTTTAGTGGTTTAAAATATATGTGGGTACAAAACATGTACACTAAGTACACATTTAGAGTTACATTCAATTGTATCTGTAAGGAATTTGACTTTTTTTTTTAATATTTTATTTATTTATTTGTACAGAACTGGGGTACAGGCCAGAGATGTGGAGGGTGAGAGAATTCACCAGAGACAGAGCGGGGAGCAGAACAGGCAGATGGACGAAGTACACTGCTGAGGGGAGCAGCGGGCGGGTCAGGAGAGGTCCGCCGCCATGTGGTCGCCTCCGGGGCAGGCGGGAATCGAACTCATGCGGAAGTGGCTTTAGCTTCTTAGTGCAGTTCCTTAATCCGCTGTGCCACCAGGGAGGGCCAGGAATTTGATTTTAAAAAAAAAAAAAGATTTACTTATTTATGCTTAAAGAACTGGGGTACAGGCCAGAGGTACGGTAGGTGAGAAGATTCATAAGAGACAGAGTAGGGAACAGAACAGGCAGATCTGCTGGAATATACTGCTGAGGGGAGCAGCAGGCAGGTCACGAGAGGTCTGCCATGCCATGTGGGTCAGCTCCCTGATAGGGAATTGAACTTGTGCTGCAGTGGCTTCAGAGAGCTTCATACTGTGGTGCTTTAACCCATTGCGCCACCAGGGAGAGCCCGAAATTTGACTTTTTATATTCAGTGCAGATTTGGAATACCCAGTGTCCTGGTAGAGGAGTAAGCTGAGATGACTATGTAATCATTTCTTCATGATTCAATTATCATAACCAGTTTATGCATGAAATTAAACAGCATATAGCTATTGCCGAGGTCAATATAGATATCTTTGCATCTTGATTGTGTCGCATATATTGAAAGAAAAAATTACTAACGTAAAAATGTCTAAGTGGTCATAAAACTTTACTGATAAAAATCATTTGTCACAATATTTGGATTCACTAAAAAAACTAACTAGAAAAAAGTACTAATTTTAAAATAGGTCATTATATATACAACCTCTTCTTTTTGATAGGCACTTTGGAATTGTGCATTTTAACACATTAGCATCTTTTTTTTTTTTGAGGACAATGGCTCAAAATTTTCTGACAATTATTATTACAAAGTTTCCTCTTGAGATAACCAGTTTACTTAATCTTTCATTCATATAAATTTCATTAAAGTCCACTTTTAAGTTCTGAATGCCAAACTAGAAACAAACTTTTAAATTATTTTATGAGTCAGAAAAAAAAATTACACTTTGAAAAATACTCTTCCATCTTTTAACAACTGATGTCATCTAGATCCCATAACGAAGAGGGTAGGTAACAGATAGAATATATATTTTTGAGCATATTTATCAAGTTACACATACTTCTAGCACTTTGACATGTGCACTAGAAATTTTGTGAATTTGTATAAACCTGTTTCACTATTTATTTGAAATGTTTTAACATCTCAAGGATCAGTTATATTCAAATTTAAATATAAATACAAAAATAATTTCGAAGCCCTATAAAACAAAAATGACCCATTTACATCTCTCCATTTTCACAGTAACTGATTCTTGCTCTGGACTGGATTTATGCTAAGACACATATGCATTAAACATAAGAAACAGAATTATGTACCCTTTTCAATGAATTGTTTTAAGTACTGGCTTGCATTGTACAACTTATCTATTTGTAAAATGTGACAAATTAGACTTCATAGCGCCTTCACCAGAAGATATAGCAAGGCCAAATGTTTGGATGATTCATTAATAAACTAATTATTGTTGATACAATTCATATGAACTCATATATATGAATTCATATGTTTTATGTTAATAATGGAGCCCAATTGCATGAAATTATAATTTAGCCATTTTTAACAAAGAATAATCTTCCCTTTCTGGAAGATTATTAAATAAAACTCTGTAACATTTCACAATTTATAAACTTTTTCTTGAGATCACATTGAACATCGCAAGAGAAGCAAGTCATGAGTGGTAGCAAAATACTCAGTCTATCAATGGCATATAGTTTAAAGGCATGATATAGTCACTTTCATATGTTTTTCACTATATATGTACTATTCTGCCACCAATTGCAAATTTATAAAGGAAATATTTGCCTTCCTTAGTAATGGAATATCAACAACTCATTCATTTCAGATAACACACAATTAGAATACTTATATGTGTACATAGATTAGTAAGCGCTGAAGAAAGAGTAGTTGTCAGATGTTTGACTTTTTTTATTCTTGTATTACATAATTCAGAACTACTTGTGGCAGAGTATAAGCTTCAGAAGGAGAAAGAGGACAATTTTCTAAGTTTTTCTCTTTTAGACATTTATTGAGTAACTTCTCCATTTTTAATATTATTATTTTACAGACATTAAATTATATTGACAGCTCTAAATAAATGAACTACTAATCTAAAATAATTTTATGATATTTGGGTAGTTTCCTGGTTGCTAAAGCAATACGCTTCACTGATACAAATCTGAATGTAACATATGGTCTCAGCCTTAGGCCAGGGTGTTCCATTTGAATTATTCCAGGCTTTTCCTTACAGTGCTGTGCTTCAAACATGAATCCAATTACCAACTGCAGTCAGGCAATTGAGAGGCTGCAAGAGAAATACTCTAATAGATGGGGAAGGGGGTAAAGGACTATGATTTGTGTGGCAATCAGCAAGAGAAGGTCAATTGTAATAGAATAGACTGGTTTCCAAGCCAGGGGTAATGTAGGATGCTTCCACTCCATCGAGGGATGCTATCAATAGATTTGTTGTTTTCATTACCAAGAATGTCACTTACTGACAAGATGACTACAGGAAGTGTGAGGAGGCTTGTTGATGGATCAGGTGATTAAAACCTAGGTTGTGGTGAGCAATTAGCAAACTGATGACCTGCTTGAGGACTGGAAAAAGGAGGTTAAAAGGTGTTATACAAATGTCTACCTGAAAAGAATAGGTTTATGTTCTCTAAGATTTATGTACTTATGTTCAAATTCTAGAACTCATAATAGGAGATTCATAATATGAATCTCCTTGACATGCAACGTTTCTTTTCATACTTTCATTACAATTTCCCTCCATTGATAAAATGGAAATACAAAATAATAATGATGGTCATATTCCATACTATTTTTAAACAATCTAATCCTTAGACTGATAAAAAGATCGTATCCCATAAGCTCTAGCAACAGAACATGTTCAGTTTGTGTGAGGGCTCTATTTCCTTTTAAAAGTTTTATGTCAAGTTAGCCTCGTAGCCAGATGACTCTTCTTTATGAGTTACAGTAAAAGTGCAATAAATAGCACTGCAGAGCTAATCATCCAGAAGGCCTTTCATCAGACATATCAAATGTCTTTTTGGGAAGATAAATACTAGCTCCAAAATGGTTTATCCAAGACTTATCTTACCCGAGTTCCTGCCTCCCCTCTTTGGCACTAACCAATCAAGACTACAATAAAGTAGTTTCTTATTTAAGGAACTTTATTGCCCAGAGGCTCTGCTTCTGCCAGTTCTCCACAGAAAGTACACAAGGTGCACTGTGCTGCAGGTATCAGACACTAGCCCTTTGTATTTAGCGGCTGCATATAAATTACTATGGAAAGTCAGGGAGGAAAGTGACAACCTTACAATTTAAATAACATTGAAATTTAAAAAGCTAGCTTACTGAAAACTCAAATTAAAAAAAAAAACAAAACTTCCCCATTCTATGAGCTGCATACCTTTGTTTCTTTTTGACTTTATAACAATGTTCAAATACTAAAGGGGGGAAATATTTTCAAAATAGAAATCACTTCATTGACTTGAGTCCTACCCTGAGGGTAAGAAACTTCACACCTAGGAATCAGCTAAAATCCAAAGTCAAGCCTCGAATTACTGAGTATGCCAAAAGGTCTTTGAGATTCGGTCAGTATTGACTGTCTTGATTGAGAATCCTCATAGTGACCTAATAGGGCAAAATGTGCCTAGCAAACTCTCTAAAATATCAGTTAACTAGCAAAAGACATTTAAGAAATGAAAAAAAAAAAAACAAAAAAACAACCAAACAACAACAAAAACACTACTGTGTCGATAGCGCCAGCCATGGATTTTTGGCACATCCTGAATGAAAGATGTCTTCGGGAGTAGCCGTGTAGTGTAGGCAGCCATCTGCTCGCCATATCTGATTGCCGCTCTGCTGTAAGCGCTCTGCTATTTGTGCCACTTAGAAGCGATTAGCTATTGCCCAAGAATCTGAGGCTGCACTTTTCCTGGGCAATTAGAAGAGGAGAGTTCACAAGAGCTTCAAGAGGCAAAGCGATGCCTTGTTAGCAACTACATTTGAATCAAGCATTAAAGCACAACACAATAGCACATAAATGCATTCCTATGAAGAACAGAAAGATTTTTAAAGCTGATGTTAGAGGAAGAAAAATTATCCCTTTGCTAGCATTAACTTTTCTCCTGCGTTCTTTACAAGTTAAGAAAATCAGGTGCCACATTTTTCCGAGGCAAGGCATTTCCTGGTTAGAAAAAGAAAAGTTTTTAATTGCCTTTGTCACAGCTTTCCTTCAGCAATTTATTTTCTCAGCAGTTACAACTGCCTTTTATTGGTTATTTGCACAGCCCCTGGCTCTGGTGCTGATTGTAATTTTTAAATATTGGGCTGTTGATGCTTCTGTTGGTGGAAAGGACAGTCTGAATTTTTTTTGTATATCTTCAAGCAATTTAACTTTCCTGTTACAAATTTGGGAATATGTTTCTATTGAATATTTTGAATAGACTAGTAGATTTTTATGTTGAAAGCAATTTCTAAACATTTAAATTGAAGAGACATGGCGTATGCACAACTATCTTTTCCTTATCTGACCTATTTTTCCCCTAATGTTGAATACATTTTTGTCAACAATAGGAAGATAATGAAAATATATATTTTCCAATAAAATTATAAATATATATTCAATGAAATCCAGCTCTGTTCATCATTTTTCAACTCCAAACATTTTATATAGTTTTAAACAGTGTTTATATATGCATAAAGTTCATTGTTAAATTTAAATTTATTTTCATAAACTCTTGCTAATTCACTATATTCTAAGAGAAAATGTTAGATATTAACAATTCTCTATTGTCTATAGTAATTAGGGGTTAATAAATAAAAGATGCTTTCCATCTAGAAGGCATAAATGCGAGTTCTAAGATTTCCCATGGGACAATTGTAAACAGTCAGTACTTTTGATCCATTTCCCCTATTATGTAATCAAAGTGGAAGGTATCAAAGTTATTACCATTATACAAGGTATTTGACATTTTAAAAGAGAATTTAACTTAACCATAACCATGACCAAAAAAGAACTCATCACCTTGAAATGAGGGCTCTTCAAAGGATGACCTGTTGTGTTGCTAAATGTTCGTATCGATAAAGTCTGCATTCATTTATGACTCAAAAGCAATCAGATTTTATTGAAGGAAGTCTCATGGAGCTGAGTCACCAATTTATAATGCTATGTATTTGAAGTCAATTAAATCAGCTTCATACAAGAATCTCCCAGGATCACACATTGCAAATGAGATGTTCACAGTATGAAGTTGAAAAGTCCTTTAAAAACACCTTTTAGCTATTTAAATAATGCTTAGGGTCCTGAAATGTCTTGCATATAGGAATAATATATACAAAACTCTCTTTATATAAATTGTGGAATAATTTCTACATATTTCCCCCCTTAATTGTATTTCTACTTTCAAAATTAAAATTTTGACTCCATTACCTAACTTCTAACTTTGGGACATTTTGTATTGCTTGAAGCTAAATGGCTTAATATTAATCATCAGCTAAAATTAACCAAAGCATAGGAGGAAATGCCAGCTAATTGGGTGATTATCAAAGAAGTTTTTCTCATCTATTGTCCTAGAAGTAGAGCTTATGAGGGCAGACTACAAAGCTAACAACTTTTATAATGAAGACTCTTCAGAAAAAAAACAGAATAAGCCCTGAGTATTGATTACATACTACAGGAAAAGGACTAACTGGATTAAAATTCTGAAAGAGAGGGCTTACATTTGAAAAAGGAAGTTGCCATTATAATGTTTGTTCAGGGAAATAAGAAGTCAGAGGCCAAACTTTCCAGGATATGAGTGCAGGATTTCAAATTACAGCATTTAAAAAAGGAGATGAAAACAGTTCTGAAGGCCAATGCATATTATCAGGTGTTACCAACACCTCTCTAAATATTTCTGCATCAAGAAAAAGTACTAATTCTATAACAGTTCCCTATATTACCAACCACCCCATCGATTCTAAAACCATTTGTGAAGTCATCCTAGTGCCTTTATTTTATAAAAACTGTAAACTCATTTATTCTCTAAATACTTGGAATTTTGCTTATAATTTGCTTAGATCATAAAAACAAGACTGTATAAAACTTGACTCTGATTGCTAGGGTTTTCACAGTAGGTATGGAGGCATACAAGACTGAAAATAAGTTGACTTGTGACTACTCCAAAAGAAAATTCTAGAAATTAATACAAAGTAAGATTTTAGTAGCCACTTCAGATAAGTGATAATTTTGCGCATTTAAAACAAAATTAATTTTTGGAATATAGAACTTAAAATTACATGTCTTCCTTTCATTCCCAGGTCATTATATTTATTTACTTACTTTTGCACAGACTATTTCCCTCCAATGCTAAGATTAAAAATTCGTCACACATGATGCTTATATAATCTACAGTCATGTATAATAATCAATAACCAAGTAGAAAGCAGCTTTTTACTTTTGAGTCATTGAATGGTAATGACTCATTTCCACCTTTGATTCCAGACATGGTTGATCCTTCTTTCCAACAGAGGTCATCTGTACTATTCTAACAGAGTGTGGAATTATTTATTCAGTTGTTGCATATTAGTTCCTCAGGAGCTAAGAGATCTGAACAAATACAAAGTCTTACACTATAGTATATTACCTTTTATTAGTGGGGGAATTTAAGTCTAGAGATCAGTATTAAGTCAGTCCCTAAAATCTGCTTGTTCTGTGTAAGGGACCTCAAACTGACCTCCAATCAAGTTGTATTATAAGGTTTTCCCCTTTGTTACTATTTAAATAAATAGCTGTATTTGCATTATTTTCTTTTTAGTTAAGTTTCATGACATCAGTTCTGTTAAGGAACTTGAGATAATGAAAAAGTAACTTAAAGACAAAGAGAGTCAATTTCCCATATAAGTAGAAGAATATATTTTGCATGCTAAGGTCCTGACATTTTACAATTGAAATAACTTTTTACAATTAATATGTCAGCATATCACGTGTCAGAGGGCATTTCATTGAAGTTTGAAGCGGGCACAATGAATGAGTTATTAAAACTCAAACTTTTCAGATCTTGGTTACCTGCTTTTCATAAGGCAGTTTACCTAAGAACCCTGGGGAGCCAAAATATGACTCAAATCATGACATTAGTTTTGATCCTGGCATGGAGTGGCTGTATATACACTGGCAAGTATATAGCAGGATTTGACAACCTTCAGGGCAATATTTGAGTAATCCTTTTTGTTTATCACAAGTATATATATCTGCTGTTTCTGCCCTATCCTTTTTGTATTTGTGTTATTAAGTGTCATCCTATGCAAATATATTCACCCATTGCATGCAAAAGGATGATTACCATAACAATTTTGAATGTGTTCTCATTTCAGAAAGGAAATTCTATTTCTCAAGTGCACATAGTTTTTTGCCCCTTCATGTATGTTTTTGAATTTCCAATATAAATATATTCATCTCTTCCCCGCCACATGAAATTAACGACATTTTTGCAAAGCTAAGTTGTATTTGCTTCTTCATAAAAAGTCTTAATAATTTTCTTTGTTACATCACAGCTGCAGAGTAACCATAGCAACCAACTTAAGGCCTTCCATGTCTAGAATGTGCAAATGGAAGAAATGCTATTAAAGTACATTCAAGAAAAAATATTCAGTTGCACAAATGCTTTTATTTTTGCTAATGTCCTTGCTATCATTGTGCTTAAGTATATTATTATTGAAATTAATGTTGCACTTGTTTAATACATATGGAATCATTCAAAAGCAATAGAGACAATCTCAGACTCATTCATAAGATCAAGCATGGGGTGGTTTTGTGGTTTAGTCCTGACTTTTGAAGATATGGGTTGCTTAGTAGTCCTTTTTGAAATAGCAGCAGGTGTTTGGATCTGTGGACCTATTTTCAGCAGCATTAGCATACCACATTCTGATAATCGTGAACTAAAATCTAGTAGAATCCACTTTTCTAGTTTCTCTCCTATAGTTACAGGCATAGTTTTCTTTGTTATCTAATGAAAAATTTTGGAATCATTTCAGATTTACAGAAGAGTTACAAAGTTAAAGTATGGGATAGCCCTGTTGACTTTAGCCTGATCACTTAGGGAAGGTAGAGCTTACCAGTTTTCTCCCTTTCCGTTACTGTTTTGCCCTTCTGCTAAACAGTTCTTTGGAAATGAATCACAGCCTAAACCCAGATGAGTGGAGTTTAAATAAATCCCATCGAGTCCAGAAGGGGGAACAATCTACTATGGATTTAGAATTTTTTCCCCAGTCATCTATTTATATTAGTGTTGATTCACGCGCAATGCAAAACAAACACAGGTTATTTATTTTGTTGCTCAGATAGTTCCCAAATCTCCCCCTCCCCCCATATTTGTTCTTTCTGCGTGTTTCTTTGATGCCTTTGAGGCTTGTCATTCTTCTGAGTTTTGTGTCCTCCTTTGCAGTCGAGCACTGCCATGTATTTCTCTGCTTAACCGTAGAATCATCCACTTCTCCAAGACTCTTTGGTAACTGTCACTGGCATTTAAAAACCAAGATTTGGATGCTAGGAAGATCACAATTTGTTTTGTGATTGAACAGATTTCTGCTGATTCAACTTTTTTTTTTTAAGACTTATTTATGCATACAGAGTTGCATAAATAAGTATATGTCATATAGGTCAGAGTTGCAGGGGGTGGTGAGAGGATTCATCACAGACAGAGTGGGGGACAGAACAGGTAGGTTGATGAAGTACACTGCTGAGAGGAGCAGTGGGAGGGTCAGGAGAGGTCTGCTGTGCCATGTGGATCATCTCCGGGCTGGGATCGAACTCATGCTGAAGTGGCTCTAGCTTCTTAGTGCTGTGCTTTAAACTCCTGGACCACCAGGGAGGGCTCAACTGTAACCAGATCACTGTAGAGAAAGGCCTACCTCATTTATGTTACTTGCTTGTTTGCCACTACTCACAGTAGCTAACTGAAAACAGAGGCATTCACCTGGAGATCACTGAAAAATCATTTTCATCGTATAATGTGAAAAAAATCGTAAGTTTATAAAAGATAGTGGGAAGTGGTATTTTAACAGTTTGCATGCTGCTAGCTACAAACAACAGATGTATAGACAGAAATTTGAATGCTACTATCTCTGTACTAGAAGAAGACTGGTTGGATTTGGCAGTGGGCAATATGGAGGTTCTGCTTGAATTTATGGTGGTCTTTTGCCTGCCCTTCATGATTACAAAAGATCTGATGCAGATCAAGCTAATATTCCTAAGTAGTCACTGCTAAGTGCATGAAGAAGGATTTTGCCTTAGGCACATTTTTTTGGTCTTTTATCAGGCAAGAGAATGATTTCTAGGAGTTCCCAGACATGTTCTGTCAGGATAGAACAGTGTCACCAACCCAGAAACTCCTTGCAGAAGAGTATGGGATTAACACTCATGGTTTAAGCCAATATGATTTATTCCCTAGAGTTCAGAGAGATCGCCTTTTTCAGACCAGTTACCAAACCCACATTAGACCAACATACTGCAATCAAAACCCAAATGGTGGAAAATATTATATTGCAAAACATATATTTCTACCAAAAAGTAGCCAAACAGTCTTACTGTGTAAAATTTTTTTAAAGAATTTCTTGTTTGTTTTCATAGAATTATTTCATCATCCCTAAATAATGTAAAACACAAATTATGGGCCCTTGGTGATCTTGTTGGAGCAAAATCCATTTTTGATTATGCCCTAGTCTTTTGGTCAGGGGGTTGGGCATCACTGATGGGGATGCAGCGACAATATTTGGGACTCACGCTGGTGATGGCAGACAGGAAATATTATGTTGGAGGACAGAGAGTGAAATGGTGCTTTGTGGATATAGGATTTGAAATACGTGGTAATCTGAATGCAGGAACATCTTGCTCTTTTCTTTTGAGCTCATTTTTGTGCATGTTTGTGTTTTGTATGTGTAAATCCATGCAGTTTGTTTGTTTATAGCATAGTGAATTATTCCTTAAAAATAGAGGGCACCCTGACTATCTATCTGGACAAATCAGATTTCAATACATTGTTCTGGGGTTTCATTCTGTTCTCTAGAAAGCTGCATGAATCATAATTTCTTAGAAAATCTATTATCTTTTACAAAATACATTAAAATGTACATTAAGAATCAAGGATGGGAACTGCTCTGTCAGTAGAATTAATATTGGGATGATTAGTGAGAAATAATTGGTCATTTCGGTTAAATTCAATAGGAAAAGATACTTAGGATTCCATATACATTATTGTAATTGTCAATTTAGTTGATTTCTTAGGAATATGTTGTAAAACTTAAGAGAAATTGATTCACTCTCTTTATATCTGTGGTAATATAAAAAAATATCCTCACTTCTGATGTCTGGGTTCCATTTACAGAAGTGGCTTTGGGGTGGAATCTAACTTAGTATCTTTTTAATATTGCTCAGAATAAACAGAGTTTAACATAAGGACAGAAAATGTGAAGACAAGTATCCTGGGTTCATAAATCTGCCTCTACCACAAACTAACTGAGTGATCTTGCCAGGTTGATTTAACTTAGTTACTTTCACCTTGATTAGTCATTGAAAAATGTAAAAAACAATAATAGGAACAGCAACCCTTTTTAAAAAAAATTGTATTTATTTATGAATACAGAACTGGAGTACAGCCAGTGATGCAGGGGTAGTGAAAGGATTCACTAAATGCAGAGTGGGAGCAGAGCAGACAGATGGATGAAGTACACTGCTGAGGGGAGCAGGAGGTGAGGCAGGAGAGGTCTGCCGCGCCATGTGGGTCACCTCCAGGGCCGGGCTTTAACTCCAGGAGAAGCAGCTGTGGCTAGCATCACAGTGCTGTACTTTAACCCATTGGCACCACCAGGGAGGGTCCCAGCAAGTTATTTTTAACTTGTTATCTTCATAACATAATTTAACATATACTAGTTGCAGTTCCTGGTAAGGCATAGAGTTATACTTGCACATGTTATTGTAATTTTAATAATATATGTAACAAATTAAAATCTCATTTTATAATAGTTATCTCAACTATGTACATAGAAAATGCTAACTTGTAGACACGGAAATATAAAAGACAATTCATATGTGTCAATATAAGGTGAAAGATCTTGTTTCTATTAAGTAATAAATTATTTTACTGTGAATACGTAAGTCAGCTTTTGAATTTGAATGAGAAAGATGTTTTCTACCACAGGTGACAGGAAATTCAGGGAAGTGCAGGTGGCAGTGGCAGTGGCAATGGTAAGGTCACAGGTACAACCTGAGATCCTGGAAGATTCTCCTGGGGGCAGGGATTATGGCTAAGCTCCTTAACCACCCTAGGCCAGCAACCTGGATTCTTCTGTCTCAAATTACTCAACATGAAAGAGCAATACTCTCAGATGTTGGGTGTTTTGAGGGACAGTGGTAGCAAAGCTTACTTTTTAAGCCTCTATTATTTTGAGCTCTTCTTTCATCAGTAAAGTTTTGGAAAGATAAAAATACAGTATTTGAATTTTTTAAATTCACTTTCTGTAACAAAATCTTGGTTCAAAAAAAAGTATTAGAAGACTATTCATTGACATCCCTAAAATGAAAAATTATATATAATTTCCTATGAAATGAAAGTATAGTATTATCAGCTAAAAAGAACTTTCCATTTAAAAATAGCTGCTATTTTATTAAATATATTTGTGAATATGTATCTATGTGTGTGTATTTATATATATATGCACATACAAATATACTTTATATGTATATATGTGTATATGTGTATATGCAATGCTACCATCCAAATAGGACCCACTGGTATTAGTGCCATCTCCAAGCCCTGGGGGGCCAGTGAACAGGGCCAACAGATGGCCACGAATTTTTTCAACATTGATCTTGCCTTTCTGGCACGAGGCTCCTCCTTGAGGTTTGCCAAGAATGGTCAGCATGTCATGTGTTAGCTGCTGGCAGGGCTACCCCATGACTTCATAGTCCAACTCACAGTGGGCCCTTGAGTAAAGCGTGCATGCAGCTACTGACTCCAGCAGGACTGCCTTCAACAGAGTCAGGAGACAGCACACCTTTAATATTATTTGCACAGTAGGTGGGAAACAAAGTTGTTTTTGGCTTTGTGCCCGCGACTATAAAGGTTACATTGAAGGGTGTGGAAGCAGTCACTTCTCTATCAAGCAGAGCAAATTAAAGGTGGCCGCGGGGGCTGCTGGGAGGTTAGCAGAGGCAAGGTCCAGTCATCTCGGCGGTTTATGGACCTAGCAAGGAAGCAGGTCTGGCACTACTAGACAACAGTGTGGCATCATGCATTTCTCAGTAGGAGTAATTTGAGGTTAGGTGTTGACAGATGCTGGTCTCCCAGGATAGCGCTAGCACTTTTCCTAAGTGGAGATTAACAGGTTGTGGCTGTTACTCAAGTCTAGCATTTTGTGAATTAGGATTGTAAAAACACCGAAGAGAATCATTCAATACATCTTTAGAAAGAGATAGGTGAATGAAAAACCATGGTTGAGCCAAAGAATGTCTATTCTGTAGCTATTCCTTAAAACAACTGAAAAAAATAAAGTTTATTATTAGGAGCCTATGCCAAGATACCCAAAGGCAAATGAAAGAGAAGTATTGTGCTTTTGATTTAACCAAAAGAAAAGCAACTGTATGTTATACAGAAAAATCAGACATGTAGCACACAGTTAAAACTGTCTTTAACTCACAAATGCCAAAATCTGGCCCGAGAATATAGGAGGGACCAGGTTACTCAGACATTCAAATTTTCAAAGAAATTAATAAATTTTACCTAAATATAAAATTTGTGTATATTTACAGTAGAATATTTGAAAAGGATTAGTATTGGTAAAATAAATTAGAAAATTAAATCTTACCAAAGCAAACCATTCACTGGTGACTACACTTTGTGAATTCTTTTCAAGTTCTTTTTTTCATCAATCAAAGCAGCTGGTATTAATGTGATTCTATAATATTTTAAACAGAAATTATTCAGAATAGTCACAGCAGTGTATGGGAGTTTAATATTGAATTTTAAGCTGTCATAAAAGTTCCTTTCCACTTTTTTTCATCTTCAGTTGTACAAGGAAGGGCCATTTTACAGGAGAGGATAATACCACAAACACGTGAATAACATCATTTAACTATCTCTTAACTCTGTATTCTCTATGTTGAATACTATCACTTCATAGAGGCTAAAAATAATAAGCATTCAGGAACTACATACTGAGCCAGTATGTTCTTAAGTCTTAATTTAGGTCTTAGCATTCTCATACTGTAAGGCCTGGTGTTTGTAACCCTATCAATTGTCAATCATCTATTAAAAAGGAACCATGAGATGTCCTTAAGTATTCTTTCTTCCTAATCACATTTAGTTTTCACCAAATGCAGACTCTACTCTTCTCTAAATTATATTTAGGTATATTTAGATCTCCTTCTGCGTGTTGACACTAACCTAGTATAGGCCTTGATAGCTTTTACCTGGAAGTGCTGCAGTTAAACAAAAGCCCTCCCTGAAACCAGGGTTTGTAGCCTTGCCCTTACCTCACAAACATACACAGAGATACATGTAGACATTACTTTCAGAGTTTTTTGTTTGTTTGTTTAAAGATTTATTTATTTATTCATATGGAACTGGGGTACAGGCCAGAGATGTGGAGGATGAGAGGATTCACCAGGGACAGAGTGGGGAGCAGAACAGGCAGATCAAGGAAGTACATTGCTGAGGGGAGCAGCGGGCGGGTCAGGAGAGGTCTGCCGCGCTCCATGTGGATCTCCTCCGGGGCAGGCGGAATCGAACTCATGCAGAAGTGGCTTTAGCTTCTCAGTGCTGTGCTTTAACCCGCTGCGCCATCAGGGAGGGCCCAGAGTTCTTTTTTTTTTAATATGTGTGTTTTGGGCCATCTCTGGTGGTGCACAGGGTTGGAGCACAGAACTACGAGGTTGGCTGCAGCCGCTTCAACTTGAATTCCAACCTGCCCAGGGTGGGGATCCACATGGCGTGGCAGACTCTCTGCCTTGCCTGCTGCTCCCCTCAGCAGTATACTTTGTCAGTCTGTCTCTTCTGCTCCCCACTCTGCCTCTGGTGAATCCTCTCATCGCCCCTGCACCTCTGGCATGTACCCCAGTTCTGTACGCATAAATAAATAAAATCTTAAAAAAATGTGCATTTTAACATTTAAACCCCCTCCTCAAAATGATCCATAATTCTCTATGTTGCTTTTAATATAATGTCCAAATTTCTCAGCAAGACATGCAACACTTCCTTAATTTACTAAGTTGCCAAACGCATCATGATAACTATTTAACCTACTGAAGCTATTGAGATATCATTGAAATGTTGATATCTAATAGGGATTGAAGAATGACAAAATCCTGGCATTATTGGCGGAATTAATTATGAGTTAGAAACAGAAACTAGCTCACATGGAACAGTTAGTTGAAAGTGTTACAGTACTACTGTTTTAAAATTTGTTACATAATTTTTAGTCAGCTATAATTTCTGGTCCTAAGGTATACTGTGCACCTGGGATGATGTCATTATTAAAAGCAATTAAACAGGCCAGATAAAATATTTTGCAGAAAATAATCATTTATGAAAACATGAGGAATATGGATATGTAAATGGAAAAATTAAATTAAAATTTCTTGCTCATATTCTATGTGTATATACACATAAAATCTTAATAGGATATAGATTTAAATATGAAAAAAATTAATTTCTACTTAAATAAGAACATATTGAAAGATTTTTGAACTCCATGTAGGAAAAGACATAAATGTAGGAAGTATGGATTTAGAGAAAAATATGAGAGATTTAAGTGCATTAAAATCACAACTTCTGTTAGGCAAAGCAACTCTTCTGTGTCTTACAGTTTGGTTCCCAGGTTTTGTGTTCTCTGTGATGTATTGTTCTCCGAGGGCTTGCTTGGCCATTTGTACTTTTCTTCCTCCATTGTTTGCTTTGGGTTTTTTATGAGGCTTTTGTTGTGTGCGAGTCCATCTCCCCTGCTGTTTTGGGTGTGTTCTTGATAGAGGGCACAGCTACAGTGCTTTGGCGAATCTGGGATGCGCGAGAGCCTTTGCTGGAGCATTTCTGAGTGCTCTGGTGGTGGAAATGGTGGGGAGCAGGAAACTATGGTGACCACACCTAGGGGAGAAATAGTATCTTGTGAAAAATAAACAAGGATATTAAAAATAATTAAATGAAATAATTATAACCTCTCTCTCTCAAACATGCATAATGGGAAAATGACAAGCAAAGCTTGGGAGGAAATATTGCTGGTAATATGATTCAAATTTGGTATTTAGAACACACAAAGAGTCACACATATTTGTAGGAGAAAGATAATAAATATAAGAACACAATTGACAAATATAAAGTGGGAGCTTAACCAAAGGAATCATCTCCGTAGGTAATAAGCTTACATACACAAATACAATGCTTAACCTCACTTATAAAATTCATGTCATAGAAAAACTGGCAAGTATTAAAGCTTGATATATCATCACATACTGCCAATACTGTGGAATAAGATTATTTTCATTTGCTGAAAAATGTGGGGAGGGGAATGGGGGAGGTAAGTTAACTGAAGCAACTAAAGCAACACTAGAAAGAATTTAATAGGAAATATCCTAAATGGGATTTACATAAGCATAGATTCAGAAAATTGCATTCCTATGATATACACCAGAGAAACTATTACTTCTGTATATAGGAAGATATGAACCAGGATGTTAATGGAAACTTTTTTTTTATTTACAACACTTTATTGCTATTTAGCAGTAAAAATTAATGAGCTAGAGCTACTTGTGTTAATATTTGAAAATATAATATTGAATGAAAAACTACGATAAAAGGAATATATCTACTACATTATTTTTCATAAAAAACTGAAAGTAATTGAAAGAATATTATGTATTATGTTACCATAATACCATATATACTACTCAAAACATAGGTAAATTTAATATGAAAATATGCTGAGAAAGACTCAAAAATAAGTTTTCTGGTTGTAATTTCATCTGAGAGGGGATAGGATAACTATTACTGGGGACACATTTTTTTCTAATTTTCTTTTGTTAATGCCATTTACTTTTCATATGTGTTTGTTTCATTTTTTTATTGACTTTCTATATGCTGAAATCATTTATTGTAAAGTTCAAAGAAGGATTTTTTTTAATGAAAGAGAAGCTTGGTCCATTGATTAGTAACAATAGAATATAGTTTGTGGGGTTCATTATTGTAGTTTCATGACTGTTATTTCTAGTTTTATGAATTAACTCAATTATTTCAGAATATTTCCCTTTTTCTTCACTAAAGGACACTTTGCTGATGTGCTCTTTGCAAAGCAATTTGCTGAAAGAGGCAATTTAATTTATTTCCATTTATGTTTCTTCAGTGGTGACTTAGCCCCACTTGAAGGACTTGAAGAGATCCAAGGAGAATGTCAGTCATAGACTGATTAGCATGAACTTCTTTGAGTGATACATAATCCTTGACAACCATGGTAGGAACTTATTCTTTTAATAGTATTGAGAGGACAGGCACCTATAGATGTCATCTGCCAGCTCTAATTTATTAACTGACTTATAACCTGCTTTCATGGGCATTCATTATATTCCTTAACCTTGACCTTCTCTTTTACAGCTTGATATTGTTATTACAATAAAATGCACTTTCCCACTCCTTACTCTAAGTAAAGAAATCAATAAAAGCATTTTTTAAGTGTGAAACAGAAAACCGAGGAGGTGCTGAGAGCTGTGGCATTTCAGAGAACACAGGTCACAAAAGGCCCATTTGTATACATCTTTGTGATAACTTTCACTCATGTCAATTAATTATACCCTGATAGTTGAAAATCACATGATCTTTTAGCAATAAAATGACATGTTTATAGCATTTAGGTCTGACTGGAATATTTTGAAAATCTGATTACAAATGATTGTGTGGAATATCTACTTTAATCAGATGGTGACTAAAATTACAGAAATACTTTAGGAAAGCTTACATTCCATGCTAGTAGTTGGTAAACTTTTTCATGAAGGGTCAGAAAATAAATCTTTTGAGGGACCAATAGGTGCTATAATGGATACAATATTGGCACTTCTATAGTCTTTTAAAATGCAATCACTCATAACTATGAAACCATTATTAGGTTGTAGTCCATTTTAAAAAAAGGGGAAAGTGGGGTTGATTTGGTGTATTTTAGAAGATGCATGTTACCTGATGACACTTCAACTTCATGTTGAGTTTTTAGTAGGAACAGCTGAGACAGCATAGTGTCAGGAAGATCAGCTACACAGCCATTCTGGGGTCCTCAGCTCACTCTCTGCAGCTCAGTACCTCACCTGCCCTCCATGCTTCTGGCTCAGCCTCCTTGAAGTCAGGCTTGCTTTTTTTCTCACTTCAGGCCAAAACAGTAAAAACCGTGGAGAAGTAACTCTAGTTTGGAAACACTGAATCAACTAACATGTCATTAAATTTGATATAGAAATGCTAAAAAATGTGAAATGGTGAAACTGAACATGATGTTCAGATGGGCAACAAACTGAGGTTGTTGTGGAGAATCCTCACTAGTTGTGCTAATACTACTGAAGTACGATAATGCGCTTTGACAGAATGTCATATTGTATCAGATAACAATATAATATGGGATATAAAACCATTCTAAAAAATGTATCATGAGACTTTCAAACTGGTTGTTTCACGGCAAATAAATATTCAAAATTAATTTTTATTGCTTTCAAGTTAGAAATTAAGGCAGATTTCATAAGACGTTATTTTTCCTGATAAACTCACAAATCTTCGACGGTTTCCAAATGATGTTTAGAGAATTATTATAATAAATATTGTTTTGGTCCAATATATTATCTCTCTAGTGCTACAAAACATGGCTTTTAGTCATTTGTTAGTGCTTAGTAACAAATGGGAATATTTCAGAAACTAGATTATTAAAATGTGCAAATAAATTGTATATGTCTCTCAGTTATATGTTGAGCTCATAGAATGTTGGATAAAACCCGATTAGATACTTTACCACTAATATTTTAGAAATTTTTCCTTAAGAAAAAGAAGCAGGAAGAGGACAGTAATGATTAGCATGTACAGAGACTGACTGTGAAGGTAATCCTGCAAAATTCTTGGAAGAGCTATCTGATCGACTTGCTGGATAAATTTAACTGCTTTACTTATCTTATGATTTTTTGAGGTAACATCACTTTATAAAACTGTCTATAATTCAGAGGCATAAGGCTTGTACCTCTACAGATGTGGCAAGTTGCTCTACATCCACTAGCATTTGCTACCACATAGATAGCAACTCTAAATTTTGGGTGATAACAATATATGGGTGCATCACCTATAACAGCTGTATCACTCTGCTGAGGATATTGTTAATGAATTAGGCTACATGTACATCAAGACCAGGTGATATAAAAGAAATCTCTGTTTGGCAAAATATTATTGCCTATCTAAAACTGTTCATTCCCAAAATTTCAAAATTTAGAAATCTTATTCTACCTTTTGATAACTAAGTGAAAATATCCATTTATGTTATAATTGATTTTATTGTATTGTATATACCCATTAAGAATTCATTTGTTCTAAACCTAAGCTGTGATTTTACCTATTTGGTGCAGAGTACTACATTCAGATTGCTATTTCAGGAATTGTTGTTGTTTCCAAAAAGAGATAATATATTTCATTTAATTTCCATGTTGTGTGCCCATACATATAATTAGAAGAAATTTAATCAACTGCAAATACCTCCACAGAAAAAAAAAGCCTGAGAACATGGTTACTGGTAATTGGAACTGCTTTTCAACTGCAAATTGCTCACTTTGTGAAGGTTTCATTCACAGACCTTTTCTTAATACATTTCAAAACAACACTTGAAGTTCAATTTAGTTTACTGATGCATTCAATTATTTTTTGGATAGAAATATACAAAATTGTGGAAAAGTATAAAAGTTATGCCTACTGGGAGTCATTGAAGCGTACCTCAACACAGAAAGGAAGTGAACTAAATGTATTTGGAAGTATTGGGGCCGTGACTAGTGGTAGAGGATCTATAATCAACAGAACCATGATAAATACCTATTTGTAAAGTCATGTTCCCAGCAGAAAGTAAGTTGTACATACAAAGTGGTATACTATCTGAAAGAAGGACTTGCAGAGAAATTATTTATAAAGATAGAAGTAGGATACTGGGCCCCCAGAGAGTGTTAATAACATACCCCATGAACTATCCTCTGTAGATTTGTTACCACTACTAAACCAGAGAAGGATGGGTGTGGGGAAGGACCAGCTACAGGAAACTAGAATGAAAGAATAGTGTAGAAGGAGCTTCCTTCACAGTATTGACCTTTCATTGAGGGCCAGAAGCAGAAAAGGGTCACCCTGCAGAGATGGAACTGGAAGAATTAACTCCATGTCCTCTGTGTTCTCTCTTCCTTTGATCACCTTAAAATCTCCAATTGCCTTAAATCGATAGGAAACCAGCAGAGTTTAAGGAGTCTATTGATGTACCCTAACAAGTCGGTCTCCTGGGATGAAGAACATTGGGGGAAATGACTGAGAATGGATTTTAAGGAGCAAAAATGTTAAAGTTATGTTAAAGCTTTTTAACATAAAACTTTTCACCATCTGTATAGACTCAGAACAAGGGAACCAGAATAATATAGAATCAAGGGCAGATAGAATAAGCAAAGGTTTCTATTTTAATACATTTTTCACTGCTTGAAACTTAATTACCACTTTTAAGTCAAATAATATTTAGTATATAAAAGAAGTTGAAAAGGAGAGATCCAGATAGAAAATAATTTATTAAGTACAGAAAATTAATTGCAACCACTTATTTAAAAAATTAAGAACTGCTTTAGACATATGTCTAAATAGCTATTCTTAAAATGTTTAATGTGCTTCTATATAAATGTTTTTAATTTCCAAAAGCATTTCACACATAAAAAATATGTGGTACAGGATAAAAAAAAATCTTGATAGTGAATGAAAGCTTTTAAAATAGAAATTTAAGATATATGGATTCATGTTTATAAATTTGTGTTGTTTAAAGGATTGTAAGGTGGAGTTCACTTACATTCTATTTTAAGGCACACTTCAAGTTGAAAAACTTAGTCATGTTGTATAAGAGATATCAATGTTCATCATCTTCGTTGATAAAAAATGCTCTTTGCCATTTTCCGTTAGTTGAATAAATTCTGTTATAGCAACCACATACTTTTGGAAAGGACATATAATCTAAAACCAATGTTATTTTATTTTGGAATACTTTGTGTTTTGAATTTCTTATCATGATTTGGAAGGCAGCTGTTTTTCCCTTCCAAAAAAAAAAAAGTTTAGATCACACCAATATTACATATGAGACAAGAGCCCAGAGACAGACTTAGGGTCACTAGAGATTAAAAAAAAAAAAATCACAAAATGTAAAATGGGTTTCCAGATAACTGAGAGTTAATGGCCTTTCTGTTTACTCAATGAAGGCAGGACAGAGGAAATCAAAGGAAAACCTCTAGAGGCAATGTTGGGTTCCATAAAGCCATTGAAATTTACAGATTTACACAAGGGATTCTGCAGGGTGAGTGTTTAGAAAGTAGATTTCTCAGCATGTTCTGGCATGATAAGGGTTTTAAGGCAGATGGATAGAATGTGAATATAATTAAACCCTTTTCAGATAATGGTGTAACAATACTGTGTTCTCCCAGGATAGGCAGAACTGCAGCTCTGAGTACATTTCATCCATTTATACCTATGTGTTCTATTTTATTCAAGGGTTTCATTAGGAATAATTTTCATGCATATTGTTCCCAAGACCTCACTTTATTGTTCTAACATCACCAGTCTCTTAAATAAAGATCCATAGTGTTAGGTAGAAAATGACAAGAGAACACAGTAAAGGAAGGGACTAGAACAAAATAAATGGAGGACTGCTCGGGCAATATGTTTATGTAGATATTTTGATTGAAAACTTATTTTAGTAAAATTTTTACTATTACTTGCTTTGTAGTCGCATAAGAGAGTTGAAAAAAATGGGACTTAATATTTATAGAACAAAAAACTACCTTCCTTTGTTTCAGGGCAGTTTTATTCTACTACTGTTCATTAGGTTTATTGATCTTCTCACTTGTCCTTACCTGGTTTGCCTTTTTTTCTGGAAAAGAAATTTAGCAAACTTTTTTCATGTTTCAATTAAGTATAGAATAATTGTCTTTACCTAAAAAACCCATATGTTTAAAATTAATTTGTGTGTATTTCTATTTTTCTTAACTGAAAACACCAGCAATGGGGCAAAATATATTGTTTCAAATTGATATAAAGTTGAGAGTTTATTCTTATCTGGAGTAAGGCTTATAGACTGAGTGAAAAGAAGCCTTACTAGTTCCTTCACTGATTATAAACAGAGATCAATATTAAAACAGAGGGAAAATTGCTTAAGAAGAAAAATTTCACTGTGTGTGTTATAAAATGGCAGACTATATGTTTATAGTTCATATATGGCCCATGAAGATCAAGGAAAATAAAAATATGAGCACACATGGGGAATTAATAGGTCATATTTATCTTTGTTTTTCTCTCTCTTTCATTCTTAAATTCCTATTACAACAGTTGGCGTATAACAACAGTTCAATGTTATGAGTGTGTGGTGGTATGTTCCCATATCTCTGGGTTTTCTAGCCCTAGATGAGTAATCAAAACAGGGTTGCAAAGGAAAAACAAATTTAATAATATACATGTGGAGAGTTTACATGATTGTAGCAATAATGGAACAGACCTAGAATATTTATTCCGTGTTTAAGGACCCAAGATACCAAGGAAAGAGAGGAGAGGAAACTTCAGATGATGAGAGAATGACAACCCCCCTTTTTCTCTTAGAGTAAAAGATGAATTTCTCAGATAGGGAAGACATATTTATTGATAAGCTTACAGCTGGGTGATGACCTCATTTTCCATTTTTAGGCCATAAAAATGGGGAGCAGTGGTTTCTCTTTGATTAAGTAAAGGGAAAATAACTGAGTCAAGGACACATCTCAGCCTCTTGGGCCTGCAACACATTCTATCAGTAAGAGTATCAGACTTCAGAGCTCAAGGAACACCTACTGACTCCCACACTGCCATGGGGACTGTCTTCAGCTGAGGCCCAGTCAGGCTTACTGAAAAATGCTTTTGTGACCCTTTTGGGGAGGCCAATCCTCTAGTATATCATAAATAAATATAAAAATAAATAAATGCAGGGGCCCTCTCTTGTGGCACAATGGGTTAAAGTGCAGTACTATGAAATGGTCCTCAGCCACTGCAGCATGAGTTCAATTTCCAGCCAGGGAGCTGGCCCACATGGCTCAGCAGACCTCTCCTGTCTTGCCTACTGCTCCCCTTAGCAGTGTATTTCAGTCAGTCTGCCTGTTATGCTCCCCACTCAATGGTGGATACTCTCACTGCTCCTGCACCTCTGGCCTGCACCCCACTTCTGTCTGCATAAATAAATACATCTTTAAACAATAAATAAATCAATGCAAAAATAAAATGGTCAGTGAGAAAAATTAGAAGAAAAAAGAAAAACAGAAGTAAATTCAGAAATTATAACTTGATAAATAAGCAGAATCACCAGAAAAATATCATCACTCAACTACAAATCTCAGCATCTTTTATGAAAAGGGAAAATGGGAACATGAGGGACAGATGAATCAAATAAAAAAGAAAGCACCTGACGATAGGAAACCTTGCCTATGCCTTAACCACTGAGCCATAATTAAGTGACAGCATAGCTGTGTTATTTTCCTCATTAGAAAAATAAAGGTTAAGGCCCTCCCAGGTGGGGCTGTGGGTTAGAGCCTTGCACTGCAAGCTAGCCACAGCTACCTCACTGAGAGTTTGATCCCTGGCAAGCGGTGTGACCCACATGGTGCACCAGACCTCTCCTGTCTCATCTGCTGCTCCCCTCAGCAGTGTACTTTGTCAATCTTCCTGTTCTGTTCCCCATTCTGTCTCTGGTGAATCCTCTCACCAGCCCTGTACCCTTGGCCTGCACTCCAGTTCTGTATGCATAATTAAAATAATCTTTTTTTAAAAAGCGTTATTTAAAATAAATAAAGATTAGACTATATACTTACAAACATTTCCTTCTAACATTCAATAACTCTCAATTCAATCAAAAGACTGATACATTCTTCTGTAGAAACATGTGGCCTTAGGAACATCAGTAGAATGCTCAGCTTTGCATGAAGTGACAGGTTGACAGAACCAAAGTGTAATTAAACTAGCTTCTGAGCTCACACACTAGAGGAGTGAGTACCGGTTACGAATAGTCAACTCTTATGGTGCACTTGGCGTGTGCATGCACGCGCACACAGACACACGCACACACACAATCTTTTGGCTGCATGGCTCTGTGATTTCCCAGCATTCTAAATAGAAGCGTTTTGAAAGACCACATGGTAGTATTCTATTTTACACAAATCAGCATCTGAGATTGGATCAAACAAAGCCCAGTAGACAGGTGCCAACTACTTTCTTCTTAAAATATGTTTTTATGACAAAAAAATATTTTAACTGCTTAAGAATATTAGAAAATTAGAAAGATCAATCAATGGAACCTAAAATTTTGAAAAAAAATGTTTAAAGGAATTGAAAGCAGATGTGATTGAGCTGAAGTAGGAAAATACAATTTAAAATACAGAGTAAAGGGGATTTTTATTAATAGTGGGAGTGATTTGGGGACTGTTCACTGGTCAGGCAATGATTCAAGAGAATTGTTTCAGAAACTAAATTTAGTCAGTCTGGGCAGTCTTTTCAGTTGCCCTTCTTCCTTAGATCCATGTCCAGCACCTGCATTTGTTTTCAAGAAGAGGCTTTGGGTGGGAACACTGGGGATAGGAAGGAATCAGGAATATCCTTCAGCCCTGGAGGGTGGTGTTCTAGAAGAGCAAAAGACTTTACCAGTACCCACAAGTCAATATAGTGGAAAATATCTCAAATCCACCTTCCCCCAAATACAGGAGGGAGGTATAGTGAACACATACATTATCTCAACATTTGAAGACAATGAGGGTTCTAAAAATACAAGAAAGAGAAGAAGAAAGATTCAAAGTTTTAGCTCCTTGAATCACAAAAGGCAACGTCAAATGAAATAAAATACATGTACTCAACAAGAAAAAAGAAGATGAAGAACTCATGAAGCAAAGAGGTAGGAGCAAATGCAAACATAACAGATGTCTCAATTAATGTTAATGATAGACATTGCCTCTTTAAAAACACTTCTTTCTTTCTTTTTTTTTTTTTTAAATTGACGTAACATCATTTGACAACATTGTCTATGTCTCAGGTATACAGCTTCACAACTCATTTTTCTGAATATACCATGTACATTTTCAAACACAAAGTCTTGCTACAATATACTGATGACTCTTCCTAAAACAAAATGATACAATAAAGAGTTTAAATAATAAAGGAAAAGAGGGAGAGTCTAGTAAAAAGTACATTATAATTTGAGGTTTTAAAGATTTCAGCCCAGGAGGCCTTCATAATAACAATAAAATATTCATTTTGGTAAGAATAACAGTCTATAAAAAACAGCTATCACTCATAAATCATATAGTATTGACAGAAAAAGTTGATAGAACTTTTCAAAGCAGTTGGGATTTCATAATCATAGGTTGAGAGCTAAGCAACTTAAAACAATGAAGCCTATAATTAAAATGGACAAAACAGCAGAATTAAATATCACAATTAACATGTCCGAGCTTTATAGTCAATAGTTAGAAAATGTACTTTATCTTTAAAACTTCATGAAATATTTGAAATCTTAAGTAGTAACTTTCAGCAAAAGGAAACTCAATAAGTTAGAAAATGTCCACAGTCTTCTAGACTACATTCTCTGATGACAGTGTAATACACTTAGGAAAATTAATGACAAAAGCAGAGACACAGGACTTCTCAATGTTAAAACCTCATGCAAGAAAATAATGTAGTAATATTTTAAAAATTGTCAGGAGGAGGGAAATCTTCTTACCTCAGTATTTATATTCTTCATCTAAATGCAAAGATGAAATAAGTAAAATTCTCTGTCTTGCAAGGTCTCAGTAGTTTTACTATATAAATACCCTTTACTACATCACTATTATAAGATGTGTTATCACTTAAAAGGAAAAAGATCAGAAAAAATGCTAAAGCATAAAATAAGAATGAGTAAATTACCTTAACTACTGTATCCACATACTTGTGTATATTGGCACAAATATAGATATATGTGTGTGTGTGTGTGTTTCTATCTTTGCCTTTTCATGATAATAAAAATCCTAACAAAATATGACCGAGAAGGTGGAACAAGCAGGTCAGGGAACAGAGATTGGAGAGGCAGTTGAGAAGATGAAAATTGTGTAGGGAACTAAGCACTGGTGTAGGTTTTAAAAAATTCAAATGTAAATTTAAAACTATTCTTGTGTGCCCTGCCTGTATGCCAGGCACTATTTGAAGAGCTGGATATCAATCATTGAGCAAAATAATCTCTGGCTCACAGAAATAAAAGTCACAAGCAAGAAATGAATGAAAATATAATAGGAAATAAAAAATCATGGGAGAAGGAACTAGAGAAGGTGGTAAGAGTTCAGATTGCTGCTACTTAGGTCTGTCCTTCTGAATGCATCTCCCTGAGGGCCTCACGTGTGGGGCCACAAAGGGACGGACACAGGCTATTCATCACAGTTTTTTTTGTGAGTGCACAGCACTGGAAGCTGCCTATCAGGCTAAAGGGTAAGTAGAATGTGGTGGCTGCTTAATCTTGTGTACCTGCCACAGTTATAAGCAATTGACGAGATGTGTATAAATAGCAACAATGATAGATCTTAGAACTTCATGCATAACATAAAAGTAGGCAACAGATGAATTCTGTAATACACTATTTTTTATACAAATTAAAGCACCTACTTATGAAAGTGATACCATATTTTTCATAGATATTTACAAGTTCAAAGACACATTATAATGCATTAATTACCTAATATGTAATTTTGCAATGGGGCTATATAAAAACAAAGTGATGAAAGAGGGGAATGATAAAATGCAGTGAAATAAAATGAAAGCAGTTTATGATATGCCATAGACTAAGAAACGTGACTAACTTAATTCACTGAGTCTGAGATCTTGTCAAAATAAAACAATAATCATTATTATTACATGTAGTTAGACAGCTTTCACAATAATGAAAATAAAGAAAAAAGGATAACAATATCTACTATTTAAGAGAGCATTACTTCCATTCAGTGATAGCTTTTGAGAATTATTTTATACTATAGTAAAAGCTGAGTGATTATACCTATCCTTAGTACAGGTATTGGACAGTGTATTGATTGCACCTTTTTTTTTTTTTGAAAGATGCATAAAATATAATAGAATGTTCACTAACTCATAGGTTGCCAAAGAATTTAAAGATATATAATAAATAATAATTGAACAATTAAATTGATACACAGTGGTGATATGAATAAAAGGTAAAATCAATATGTTAATTGTAAGGAAGTCAATCACCAAAGTATCCACATTGTATGACAGCAATTATTTTAAAGCAACAGATATGAGACAAACTATTTTTGTATACTTATTTAAATACATAGCAGCAGTATAAATGAAAATTTATCAATTTGGTATTATAGTTTTATATAAAAGTTCCAGTGCATCTTTTATTTTGCATACATGTATTCATGTATTTTTTTGAGAAATAAACAAAAATCATTCTATCATCTACAGATAATACCAAATAATATATTCCAAATAATGTTTTTTTAATTATTGCCATGATTTAATATAAACCTTTTCTATGATTTTCCCACCAGCTGAAAGTAAGTTGTGTTATATTAGATATCAATTTATTTCTGACAGAGAGTAAACAAGTTTACTCAAGTGTAAACCTGAGTAAACAAGTTTATCTCATCATTAAATTCTGAAAGAATTTGGGAAATTATGTCAATGTCACTGAGGTGCGTAGTTGAAAACATCATATTTGTTCAGGTTTGAAGGTATCCTTACATTATAATTATGCAAATATATACTTTTAAAGATTTATTTATTTATGCATACAGAACTTGGATACAAGCCAGAGTTGTAGGAGTGGTGAGAGGCTTCACCAGAGACAGAGCTGGGAGCAGATCAATGAAGTGGACTGACAAGGGGAGCAGTGGGAGGGTCAGGAGAGGTCTGCCAGCCATGTAGATCACCTCCAGGGCCCGGACTGAACTCAGTCTGAAGTGGCTGAGGCTTACTTGCAGTACTGCATCCTAACCCACTGAACCACCAGGGAGGGCCTAATTATGTAATTTTTTTTTAAAGTTTTATTTATTTATACAGAACTGGGGTACAGGTCAGAGATACGGAGGGTGAGAGGATTCACCAGAGACAGATTGGGGAGCAGAACAGGCAGATCGACGGAGTACACTGCTGAGGGGAGCAGCGGGTGGGTCAGGAGAGATCTGCTGCGCCATGTGGATCTCCTCCTCACAGGCCGGGAATCAACTCATGCGGAAGAGTCTTAAGTTTCTTAGTGCTGTGCTTTAACCTGTTGGCCACTAGGGAGGGCCCTATGTAAATACTTTTATAAACACAAATAAGACTAATGATCATTTTTAACATTCAGTGGTCAAATTATGAATAAACAAAACTTATAATAGAGGAATAGACAAACATCATGATTACTCCATACACCATAATACATAAGCATGGTGTCTTGATTCATTATTTGTCCATTAATCCATAAATACCTACCATATCCTAAAGGCCACACTGAAGAAAACAATGTCAATTCATTTCCATTTGTGATCAGTGAAGTCATGTGGGATGAGTGAGATACAGTCTTTGGCGAAAGTATGAAGCTGGAATTAGCTTTACTATTATTTCAATTTTAACATGATTCTGCTTGATCCTTTGGGATTTCAAAACTCAACTTTCTCTTGGTTTAAAGGAATGAAGCCTTGCTCTTGCTCTCTCTACCTGGAGACTTTGATACTTTTCCTCCTCATTGTTCCAAAGATAGTGGTATATCCTGTAAGGTCATGCTCAATTTAAGCTCTAATTTTAGGCCTTGGAGTTCACAGTGTCTCAAATGTGGTATTTACTATTTTTCTGTAACTGGTAATTTTCCCATAGACTCCTGGGGATTGACTCTATCCTGTCATCTGGCATTGCCCTAGGAAATGATAAACTATTTTCCCCTTAACCACTAAGGCAACAGGAAAATATTTGTTGGCTCTTTCCTTTGAAAGTAACTAAAGAGATGCAAATGAGAATTGAAAACACCACCACCACCAACATAACCACCTTGGGCTATAAGAATTGCAAAGGTTTATTTATATTGTGTTTTTTTTTTTTTTTTCCTGGTGAACAGTTGTTAACCACAAAAAACTACATATATCTTAAGTGTTTTATTTTCAAATATCCATCTGGCTCAGTTGTTTTATGTAGTTATTTCCCCCCTTGGGGCATTTTTTTCTATAACAATGCATGGATAATTGCACCCATGAAGACTCCTGCAGTGCTGTAAAAACTATACAAACTAAAAGATGGTTTTTCAATGGAATAAAGCAATCCTGAGGGTCACATAAGAGCTCTATAATCAATAGTGTACAATTTTTGAATGGAACACAGAAGTGAGAGAAAAGCCCTTGTCAAAAAACAAGACCACGAAAGACCTTTTGTTCTCCCTGTGTTGGAAACTCAACAATTAGACAGAAGTAAAAATCTCCAGATACTCTAGGATATGTTATGATCACTCAATATAGTTTGTATATGGAACAATGCTTGGCAAATTGCAGAAAGTTTAATCAATGTTGTTACATTTCGTTGCATCTTTAAGCGGTAACTATAAGGCTCCAATACTAGAAGTGAACACAGCATCATGTTTATTTTTGTTTATTGTTTTCCAATTTTTTTAAAGTTTTTTTTCGTTATAAGCTATTGTTTTTCTTAAAAAAGTAAAGGTAGTTTTAAAAAGAAGATAAATGCGATAAAACTTTTAACCATTCTTCTGCTTTCTGGGCTCCTATTCATCTCTAAAGATTCAGCCGCGGTGCTATTATATATGATAAATATTTGTTCCCAGACTGCTGCTCCCTTTTTCTCACTAAATAGGGCATTTCTTTCTCTGTTATTTCATAGATTAATTAATTTGATAAACAAATTAATTTGATAAACAAATTTAGCATACTTTGTCCTAGCTACTGATTGTTGTACCTGCCTCTGTACCCTGAAAACTCCATTAATTTTTGAAATGTACTTTATTCATAATTATTTTCTCTATCTTTCCTTGAAAATTTATACATAATAAGTATGAGAACATAATTTTTTTTCTATTGTCAGAAAAAAGCATATCACTAGCTGTATAATATCACAGCAAATTATCCCATATTGGTGTTCAAGTTCCAAATTGCCAACCTTGAAATAATTCTGATTACTTTCCATTATGTGAATAATTATCAGTGGCTGATCAGTAATGATGATTAGACTTTATAGGTTACATAATTTCCACATTGAGAGATTTTCTAAGTTTGCACCTCAATCATTTGTAGTGAGACATCAAACTTTGAAAGAATATTTAGATTTCTTGAAATTACAGAAGCGTTGCTATGCAAGACCTAATTGTAAATGTCTTTTAGAATTTACCGTGATCAGCTTTTCTCTCATCTCTGTCGATGTAAACTTTAGTTGTAGATTTCTCTAACAAAAGTATTCTAGTGACAATACTAGATGTTTTCTTCATAAGGTATACTTGAAAGTATTTTATCAACATTAATCACAAAGTGACTATCCATGGTAAATCTAGATAAAGCCATCACCTGTCAGTTCAAACTAGTATTATTTTGTAGAGTAGTATTATTTTGTGAAATCGTATTATTTTAGTAGAATATTTCATTGAAAATCTTTAAATTATAGCATGGGCAATATGTCAATGCATATGGAAATAGAGTCCCTAAAGACTCTCAGGTGAGTAAACTTCTCAGGCAACACTGTTATGTATTGCAAACCAGTTGTGCGTTTATGTGCAGTGATGAACATATTGTATACTATGAGCAGAAGTAGAAAAATGTGAAATGTTCACAATCTTAGTGAAATCCTGTAATAACAATCAATCCATGTTACAATATTCATCCTTTTCCTTTTGTACTTGAATGTGAGAAATCTAAAGTAAAAATCTAAACTACTGAGGAATTCTTCTATTAATGAAGAACATTTAATTGCAGACTAAAATGACAATTGAGTTTACAAATCATTATGTCTTAGAAGTTAACCAAAAATTCCTGGGTAGAATGAATTAACATTATAAAGATGTCAATTCATGAATATTTAGATAGAAATTTGCAGTAAATTTAGTGCAAAATACCAACAGGATTTTGGTAATTTCTTGATTTACCCACTCAGTAAAGGAAAAAAAAAAACTGTCAAGTACTAAGGTGATTTTCTTAAATCACAACAAAATATTAAAATTTACTTCCATCACCAATATTTTAGTATATGTGGCTACAATAATAAAAAAAAACAAGATCATATTTGTACAAATTAAGCTAAATAGATTACTATAAGAGAATAGTTCAGAAATGGATCCTACTAAAGTTGCTATGTGATAGTGACAAGATAAATCTATGGACAAAAGGTACATTTTTAACACTTTGTTGAGAAAAGGTACTATTATCTCTACCAGTGCTTATGGTAGAATAAATTAAATTCTTAAATGTAAAACATAAAATTATAAGGCAAATTGGCCCTCCCTGGTGGCGCAGCGGGTTAAAGCACAGCACTGAGAATCTAAAGCCGCTTCCGCATGAGTTCGATTCCCGCCTGCCCCGGAGGTGACCACATGGTGTGGCAGACTCTTCTGACCCACCCGCTGCTCCCCTCAGCAGTGTACTTCGTCTATCTGCCTGTTCTGTTCCCCACTCTGTCTCTGGTGAAGCCTCTCGCCGCCCCTGAGCCTCTGGCCTGTACCCCTGTTCTGTCTGCACAAATAAATAAAATCTAAAAAAAAAAAAAAAAATTATAAGGCAAATAAACAAAATTATAAAATGATACTTTTTGAATTTAAAGTAGTGAAAATATCTTAAGCTAGATGCCTAATCATAAAAGAAAAAATGAAGAGATTTGATTAGATAACTAAAAATTATTTGTAAATGCAAGAGGTATTAACAGGTGAAAGAGTAATATGTGTTGTGAGAGATAAACATCAATATAGACCATTAAGATCTATATACCAGCTTAATATCTGTAGTATACTTTTCTTTGAATCAAACAAGTAGAGAAAAGGCATTTTGTTCATCTAATAAACAAATATGGTTTAGTTTGTTCCAGATTTTTTGAAATAGTTAAAATACTAATTCATTTAATCTAATAAACTTAGAGATTTAATCATTTAATCATTTAAATTAAGAAGCTCAGAATTTTGTTTAAAATCCCTTTGTTTATTAATTAGTGGAGATGTGATTTGAATCAAACAGGATATGAAAGAGGTACTCTACTCTTCAGTGGGAAAACCCAGGGGAAAAAGAGCAAAAAAATATCAATAGGAACTTAAAGAAGCAGATAACTTAATAACTAAGGGGAGACAGACCTACTTAGCAACTGGAATTGCCATAGTTCTCCCAAGCAGCCAATCAATGAGTTAGATCGAGCCACATAATGGACGTCAAATTCTCCCAATAATAAACCCTTCAGTATCCAAACATCCAAACTTCACAAGTTAACTGACTTCTGAGAAGAGGCTACTTTTTTTTTTTTTTTTTTAATTGACAAAACCATCCCTCCAATGGAAAGCCGGGGTGCTAAACCCCACTGTCTTGGTCTCCTACTTCCTCTTGACAACTATAAGAGACACAGCTTAAAACAAACCAAGCAAACACCAACTGCATCTGCACAAACTTGCAGTTGGAATATGCCTTGGACCACATAAAGGGATTATCATAGACGTGTTTATGGAGCGTGGGGCTGCCGCATTCTCCCTGTAACAGGATACATATTAGCAAACATCTGAGTGGCAATATTCGCCTGGCACTGAAATTTTCCAAAATGATAAAATTTATATCATCTATGGACATTCTGTCACTGTCCTAGACAAACGAGTCGGTATTTGGAGATTAATGTTACTACCAGGCCTGGAGAGTAAATACCACTGAGCAATGGGATGACCCTCTCAGAGATGATCTACGATAGCCTCTCTTACAGCGGCTTCACAGGAATATCCATCTCAGTTGTCCTTGAATGATTGAACTCTTATCAAACAATTGAACATTATTATACCTGCAAGGATTTTCTGCCAAGGTGAATCTCCCAAACCCTAGGTGGCAGGCAGGGGGAATGAAGACAAAAAGTCTGTTTATAAATCAGGATTCTCATATTTTTAGTACAATATGAAGAGTTTTTTTTTATATTTAACACAAGTTAAATATACAATACCTACTGTTTTACATTTTAGCTATCCAATGAGCCCATTGTAGATATCTTTCTTTTTGGTTAGTAAAGACATCTCCCTTCTTAAATGTAATGCTACAGAGTACCACACTTCCATATGAGCTATAAGGACTCAAGTCATCCTGTATTTTAATGGCACTATTTTTTCTGCTTTATTTATATGCACCTTGACCAACAGCTAAGTAGTTGGGGTTTACATTGTATGGGTTGATACTACCTAGATGGACATAATATAAATATTTTTTTTTTGCAATTGCTCGCAGGATAGCATCATATATTACTTTAGAATTTATGAGTCTACCTCCTTAGAAGTAAGGAATAGTGCTACATTTTTCAGGCGTTTGTCACAAATTTTCTTTACATTGCAGGTGTCTACACTTTTCTTCAGAGATCACATTTGGAGGCAGAACAGTGAGTGTTGAATGTATGTGGAATGAATGCTTGCAGAGGGAAGGGTGGGCATTAGAGTTTCCCAAAGCTAAGTTTGTGCATGAACACTTTTTTTTTAAAGATTTATTTATTTGCGCATACAAAACTGGGATACAGGCCAGAGGTGTGGGGGCGGTGAGAGGATTCACCAGAGACTCAGTGGGAAGCAAAACAGGTAGATTGAGGAATTGCACTACTGAGGGGAGCAGTGGGTGAGAAAGAAGAGATCTACTGCACCATGTGGATCACCTCCTGGGGGTGCAGGGATCAAACTCACACTCAAGCAGCTTCTGCTAGCTTGCAATGCCACATCCTAACCCATTGTGCCACCAGGGAGGGCCCGATGAACTCTTCTAATCTAGAAATACTAGTATGGTCATCTGGTGGAAATGACCTTTTCCCATAGAGCCGCAGCAGTCACCTATAACTGCCCCAGCTCTGGCTCCCAGTGATGGCTCAAATGGTTCCTGCAACCATTTGCAGGAATAGGACTACCATCCCCTTCCTTGGGCAAATCCCAGTGACTATCGCTTCTCCTTGAAGACTGTCAGAGCCTCTTTATGCTGTTGCTTTGGTCCTCCTTGTTGATATTGCCATCAGTCTCGCAAGTTCCATAGTTCTCGCCTCATTCCATCCATCATAGGATATTATGTATTTTCCTATATCTTGGCTCTTAGGAAGCCTTAACTCCTCCACATAGCATGACTTGATGCAAAAGTCTGGGTTGTCATTTTCTCCATCTCATTAATGCAACCAAATGTTGCCAGCTTAGAGAACAGAAAAACTATATGCCCACAGCAGGAGGCAATCAATACTGATTTGGGTCATAACTTCAACTCAAAATAAACTGTTAGTAGAACACTTTTTGTCCCCTAGGACTTATTTATCTTTTTATATTTTTGCACTCTGGAGAGAACCATATAATCTTTTATAATGACCCCAGAACCAGGGGTTGGGAGGATCAGATCACAGTATACACATGGGTTTCTTGCACTGTCAGCAGCATTCCTGGGCTAAAATAGGACATATGGGTTTTCACCTAATGAAACTTCTTAAAAAAAAAATGACTTTATCCCAGATGATTTTGTTGTTGTTGTTGTTCTTATTTTCTCAGTTTTGGATATAGTCAAGTGTTTTAGATGCTGTTTACATAGCCCCCTAATGACAATTTTACTATTTTTTTTCAGACTCTTTACTTCTTAAACAGTCTTTTCTACTACTCAATTCTTCTCATTCATTGTTTTAAAAGAGAAATTAGAAGTTTTACTGAAGAGACAATTTCCTGTTTAGAATTATGTGTTATCATTTCTTCTCTTAGGAATATATAGGTGACTTTGTTGGATGGATGGATGGATAGATGGATGGATGGATAGATGGACGGATGGATGACCCAGACAGATCCTCATCCAGTTAGCCTAGCAATAAACTGACTTAATGTAAAAGTCCTATTAAAAATGCTGGTAAACAGAATATTCCTCTCATCTGAAAGGGCATCCCCAAGAGTATGAAAGTCATTACCCAATACCGTATAGTTAACTGGAGGTTTCTTGTCTATTCCCAACTTCCCAGTAAACTTGTAAAGAAAGAGGTTAGGGGAATAACTTTCTGGGAACTCTCACTACAATGTGTCTGGCTATTAAGTCCAGCTATTCTAGGAAAATAGGAGAATGAGGACACAGTGGACTGTAAAGAATCAGTTTCTACCTAAGAGTTTCCCTTAGAAGTCAGCTTCAGGCCTGAATATGTATTATGCATACTCAGAGTCTTACCTATTAGTAAATATAGAGAGAAATGTTCAATTTACAAGAAATCAGAAAAAAGGCAATTGAAGCAACAATGACAAAATTAGAAAATGGAAAGAGCTGACCAGCATAAGAGAAAAAGATGAATACTCAAGAGCTTCAGGGGGAATCTTGTTTCTCTCAATCTTGCACCATGTTTTGAATTTTAGTTGCCATTGGCCGACAGTAAAGATGTTCCTATTCTTGCATATAATTCAAAATAAAGTTTACATTGGTCAGAAGAAACCATGAGGGAGTACGCTTTTCACAGTATTTTCATGGGAGAAGAGAAAATTGGAAAACAAATTGGTACCCATCTTTAGGGATATAGATAAATACTGTGTGGTATATCAACATATTGGATAAAATAAATGAATAAACATATAAGAAAAACATTGATAAATTTTAAAAACATTAAAAATGCACATTATGAAAGAAAATCTCATTTATTGCACAATGTTATTTAAATAAAAATAACATATTTGAGCAGTCACTTTATAATTCATGTATGATTTTTGAATAAAAGATGTAATTTTATTAATAATCAAAAAAATAACAAATTCTACAATATGATGCAAGTGAAAAAATATAGAAAATAACTGACATCAGTAGCATGGAACAATGGCAGTTCACCTTAACTGTCCCGAGAGTGTGAATAGTATACCACTTTTAGATAAATATCGAATAGTATGTACCAAGCTGTACATATGTGCATGCATGACCAATAATTCCCTACATGTATGTGTTCCCAGAAAGCATGTGCAAGTGTGTTCCTAATAGCACTAATTATATAAACTGAAATGTAGAAACTATCCAGATGTTCATCAGTGGTGGATGGTATGCTAGACATCATCAGTGGCCTGACTATACACGTAGACCTTCCCATTATAGAGCACACCAGACTGAATTCCAGCTGTTAGCTTTGCACCACATTGTCAGAAACGTTTCTCTAGTGGTTGGATTTCATTTTGTCACAGGCATAGCAGGGATTGCCAGGGAATTAATGCTTTGCCAGAGCAACACTACTGAGTGGGCAGTGCTAGGCCCCTTGATGACTGGAGTGTATTCTGAGAAATGTATCATTAGGAAATTTCTTTGTAGGGCAAATGTGACATTAACAATAGATTTTTGTGTACTTAGGGACCATGATTAAATCATGCACAAGGGAAAATAATGCTATCAAGAGATGTGGTAAACATGAGCTATCAGAGACTTCTGCCTGCGTAAAGTGTTAGAATAGAAACAGGCAGTAGAAATTTAAGAGCTGCCATGGATTTGCAGTCCATTGTTGACCAAAACATCATGATGCAGTGCGTGGCTAGAGATAAAATGCCTCAGTTTGCCGGTTAAGGGATGGGTTGACAGATGGTGTCTACTTAGCCTTCAGAATTTCCAATGGGATTAAACTCAGGGTATTCTATGCTTCACCTCCCCACTTTTTCACTAGAATCCCCTGCGATGGCTAATTCCCTATACTTTCCCTTGCTCCAAAATAGTTACTTTTGCAAGAACAGTGGTAATTCTGTGAACTGTGGAGGTGATTGCTTTTAAGTGCCATTGATTACTGAAGGAAGAAGTTAATTCAACCAATTCTGTGAGCTATCAAGTCAGGGCATGTGAAACAGCCAGACAGTCTTGTTACAGCACCCTCAACTCCCGCAGTCAGAGAGCAGGTTGGACTGAAATGAGGCCCAGGACCCAAGCTCAAGAATAATGAAGTTTTGAGTGACTGTATTTATAATCTTAACAAGTCCCTCTATCAAGTTGAGGACCCTGAGAAAGCCTTCCCTCATGGCCCAGTGTAGTGGGGCAATCAGGCACAGGTGGGCAGGCAGGCTGGGGGAGGGCAAATCTTTATGCTCCCTTCAGTCTTCGCTTGCAGCCTCACCTCTTCCGCAGTCAGGCAGCTGGGCCTCTTGTAGTTGTCTCCCAGCTATCCTGTCTGAGTTGCCATCCACAGAGCCCTGGCCTCTAGGCTCAGGTGTGCACATTTATGCTGCCCAGCCCATACTCTAGGAGTTCAGGGTGTCCTGCACCCACCTTCCCAAAAGCCTCCCTCTTTAGCACAATCAAGGCCTCAGGTGATGGTTGCGGAGACTAGAGGTGCAAAAAAGCTTGATTAATCCATTTATCCTGCGCTCAGCTTGGTGCATCTATAATGGGGCTGAAGCCATAGACTTAGAAGTAGTGCCCTGAAGGGAAAACATGAACAAAGTATCTTTGTGGGTGGAGACTCTGATAAGGAATATAAGGAACTGCAGAAGCCCCACCCCAGGAGCCAGTGTTTTGGATTTCAGTGATTCTGGAGTCTGCGATTTCTGCCCCTACCAGGCTGATCTTCCTTCAGAAGGCTGTTGCAGACCTCTAAAGAATGTGGAGAGGCCTCCAGCAGCTAACCTCAAAGAGGAACATTCCGGAGGTTTTGCAAGTAGCCCAGTGGCTGAAACTGTTCCAGGTTTTACTGCCATAACAGCCTGTTTGGAAGGCAAAGACCCAGGCCCGGTTCTCCGCTTAGCTGGGAGTGTGTAGGGTTGGTTGTGTTGTCTGGCCACGCTGCAGCTGCTGTTTTCAGAGACACTTGTCTGGTGCTGTGCTGGGGCATCTTGACATTTCTGTGAGCATCTCCTGTTGTGTCCTGTTCTCTTCACGAGTTGAATCCCGGCCTGTAGTCTGGCCGCCAAGTGGGTGGAGTCCTCAGAGGCGGGAAGGCTGGAAGATGCTGTCTAGGGAGTCTTTGTGTTTAGGATTGGAAAACACTGGCCACTGCTTCAGGTGAGGTAAACGGCCATTTGTGGCCTCAGGAATTCGTTGTTTTCCATGGTTGTTAAATAAGTCCCATTATTGTTCTCTGAAACTGAGTAGTCTTGCAATTGTGCACGGGTGAAGAACTGATGTGGTGACTGGTAAACTCAGTTTTGGTGCCCCTTGCAGCCCTGTACCAGGTGGAAGTGGAGGTGCTTGAACACTTGACCTTCTGTCTCTGAAAAGGATCGTTTTTATAAAAACAAATTAGGCTAACACAAAGAAATATCATTTAGTATAATATGAACAGCACAAGTGTTGTATCATTTACAATTACAGAGGATTTTAAAATTTTACAGTGTTTCTCTTTCATATTTACAGCAGTGCCATGAGTTAGATAAGAATGTTTTATTTCTGTGTTAGTCTTTGACTTGTTATTTATCATTTAATGTTTGATATGTCCTTGTCTAGGCTTTAAGCTTACATAGATAAATAAAATACAGCTTACATCCTCAATTCCTCAGTAACACCCAGATAAGAAGAAATGCTTTATAACATAACCCTATAATGCTGAGAAAGCGGAAATCTTTAGAGGTTAAAAACCTACCCAAGATTGTCCAAATAATATACCTTCTCATTGCACATCCTGTGATTTACCCTCAAGCATTAAGAGAAATGGTGGATAAAGTAGTCTTTGTAAGGTGGGGGGAGGAGTGTGTGTGGGTGTGTCTAAGCTACTTTATTCCTTCAGATCTTACTCCTCTTTCTTTTCACCTGGTCTCCAGCTTGGTATGCAAGAAACCCTTGCCCCCAAATCATAAATAATAATTCTTATTAAAGGGCCAGGATGTGGAGGCTGTGATCATAGCTGTTCTCTGGTTGGTCTACAAAGGAGTAGGTACAATGTGCTTTATTAAACTAGGAATCAGGAAACCTGGAAATGACTTTGGGCAAATGATTTCATCTCCTTGGGCCTTGGTAACTATTAGCGATCATTCCACCTATATGGCCTCTAGCATGACCTGGAGGGCAGTTATATTCTGAGAGAAAACCCAAACAAGGCACTACATGACCTTAGAGAGCGAGTTCATCTCTGTTGATTCTTCACCACCTTTTCCATCATGTCAAATTTTGTTTGCTTTTTAAGTGAAAGGAAGTGAGTAGCACATTGCTTTGTACAGAGTACAGATTTGAAAATATTTCCTCAGTGAATGAACTGTCATCCACACAAAAAAGCATATTAGTATCTCCGTGTTTAGGAAGACACATCTATACATCTCTAGCTCTTTCTAATCAGACACAGTCTCCTCTTTTAGACTCAATTTGTAACACCTGCAAGTCCTTTAGCGCCTTCCATTTCTTTGCAAGCGGCTTTCCCCCCAGAAAGACTGCCTTCTGCCACAGCTGCACCAATTAGTCTCCCTGCCTGAGAAGAGTGACAATAGTGATATTTTTCTGGATGAATGATAGACCTACTGGAGAGTCCACAAATCAAAATGTCAATTTTCTTTTTTCGTTCAGTTTCTTTTGTGTTGTGTTTGTATGTAATTTCTTATACAAAAATGCCTTTGTACAGAGATAAAATATCTCTTTTTACAAGTTTAACTAAATAATGAAGCAGATCTGTGACAGATTTTGACACATTTTGGAATTACTGTTGTTGCCTACAGTGTGTGGCAATTGCATGCGTTCTATGAGGAGAATGATTTAAAAGCACCAGTGGTACCTAGAAAAAAAGCAGGCTAGTTAAAGTGTAAGGCAAATGTGCACTTGTAAATAAATACATAAAACAGAAAAATCTGGACTTGAAATTTAAGCACAAAGGCCTAGTAGATGCTCCAGTTAAAAACATGTTTTGTTTTAATTATAATATCAGCATTTCTTTACAGTCTAAAGGTTTTATGGTAGTTCAAATTTCTATGCATCTTTAAGATCACTCACACTAGGCTCATCTGTAATACATTGACTATTAATATCAAGGACTTTTTGGTTTTTATCTTAAGTCAGTGCTTAAAAAAATTGGATTAACATTTAGAAATTAAGATGAAATAATGTATAAACAAGAAAAACTTTCCATACAATAATCTAATACATAACAAATGATAGGGCATGACTGAGGGAAATCACAACATGAATTCACAGCTATAAATCACGAGATTCAAACAAGAAAAAGAAAACATGAATGAACATTATTTTTGCTTGAAGGCAATGAGGCTTGGTTTTGGGATACATAATACTTCCCATGACTTTTAGGGAACATCTCATATCATCTCCTTTGGAAGATGTTAAGGGCTCAAGGCTCAGACCTCCTAGGCCACTGAAGCCATTTAAGTTTTTATACATTCTGCATTGGCAACCAGGGGCAGGGAAGGTGTGTGGGGCGAGAAGGCTCAGAAGCAGCCTCTCAGCCCCCTGGGAATCTCCAGCCGCTCTTCCCTGGGCTCTCTCTGCTTTGTCTTGTGGTTTCAACTACCTCTTCTGTTGTCACTTGTCCCCTCAGTCATCCTCCTTTGTCTTATTCTGCCTCTGGGTGGCACCGCCCTTGTAATCCTGAGCTTTCAGCACGGGGCACACTTGTGCGTGCATGAACACCCATTCTCCAGGTGTCCACTATCAGGCACACGTGCCCTGTACCCACAAGCACCTTCTGCATGACCATGTGCAAGGTAGATGGTGATGGCCACAGAGGCTAGTGGCATAAAAGCCTGATTAATTTATTTATCTTACAAATTCTCATACGAAAATTTCTTATTCCATATAAAATATATGCAATTTCTACAAAATCTGTTGGAGCTTGCTAGATGCTGCTAGAAGGAAAATGGAATAAATGCCACCCTCAATGAGCCTGCTATATAAAGGGAGAGAGAACGCTGTTAACTGAAACAGAGTCCCAAGGATAGTGAGACAAATTTACTAAAGGGTTTACTAGATAATCAAAGTGAGGATTCAAACCTGGGAAGCAGCTCATCAGATTTTATTCTCTAAACTCTGTTCTAATAACTATGTTTGAATTTGGTTTATATACTCAGAAACATGGACACCAAAAACTTAACAATTCTTTACAGAAGGGACTTCCAGCTCTTAATTTTCCTCCCCAAAAATATGCTATGCCCTCCAACCTCCTTCCCTCATACCTTCAGGCAAAGCAGATTCCTGTGTACAGAATCTGTGAAGGTGGCTTGTGAATTGCCTACCAGATGGAGGGGGGTGAGGGCCAGAGGATTTTACATTATGTTTGCAATATATATGTTTAATTAACTATAAATAATGGAGAAGATATTATAAGAGATAAAAAAAAAAAATGCTCTCAAAACCCAGAAGAGGGAAATATATCACTATCAGAACAGGCAATTCTTATAGAAGAAGACAGCTTTGCACTGGGTTGGAAATTACAGAAGACACTTGGTTATGCAAAGGTAAAAAAAGTAGCCACCAGGAATTGCATGTTGTAGGTTCTTTATACCACTAGCCTCTGTGGCTATCACCTGTGGCCTTGATCATGTTAATACAGACAGTGCTTGGGAGTGTGGGCATGGGGTTGCGTGCCTGATTGTGGACCTGGAATGTGTGTGTGTATGTGTGTGTGTGTGTGTGTGTGTGTGTGCACGCATGAGTCTGGAGGCCAGGGCTATGTGAGGATGGCTATCAGAGGACAAGTTACTACAGAAGAGGTGAGCCTGTGAGAGAATGCTAGAGAGAGCCCAGAGGAAAAGTGTAAATTTTGTGGGTGAAGAGAACACCAAGGGGCCACTCATAATGTTCCTTACATCCCGCCCCCCACCCATAACCAAGGCACCCGGGAACCTGCCACAAGCAAAATCAGAGATAAAGCTGGCAGAACTGCCTCAGGCATAAGGAACTCCCACAGCAATTTTCAACTGGAGAGACACACTGCCCTCCACCGGCCAAACCCCTTCAACCCTCTGCCCTACACCCTAAAAGCTCCCTCTCCTATTTTGAGGTGCAACTCTTGGTCTGCAGAGAGTCATCACTTCATGGACATTCAGTAAAGCCCACTTCAGTCTCATACTCTTGGCCTTCTCTTTTCTGACAATGGGGTGATTCAGGGCTGGATTGTATGTCTACCTCCCTGTCTCTCCTCTCCATTCCCAGAGAACATTAAAACCTGAAAACTCTCTAAGGCTTCTGGGACTCTCTTTACCCATCTTGCCTAGTGGTAGTGAAACTGTACTTGTTGGCACAACACATATAAACAGGGAAGTCTGTAGCCTTATTATCAGAATTATTCAGCTAGTTTAGATCTATTAAAAATAGAGCGAGAGAAAGATGGCGGCAGAGTAAAGAAGCTGAGATCACCGCGTCCAAGCCGGCATAGGAATTGAGGACTGAAAACGGACTATATACTCACTTACTACAAGTTTTAACCCAAACGAAAACACCCTGGACTCACTAGAAGGTAGATAACTGCGAGGGAATCGGCGACTGGGGAGCTCCCAGAAGGGAACTCCCGGGAAAACCCGGGC
>NW_004567104.1:52197333-52216332 GCF_000260355.1 Condylura cristata | reverse complement strand
TAGATTGTTGGTGGGAATGCAAACCTGTCCAGCTGCTATCAAATACAGACTCAAAATTGCCAGAATAAGGATTTTTAAAGAAATGGAAAAAATGCAAAAAAAGGATCAGAGATTCAAGAAAACTCAAAAAAAAAAAAAAAAAGAAAACCTGACCAGTTTGTGAAGTTAAATGAAGACCTAACTGTGGAAACCAGAAAAATCATACCTGATTAACCCGTGGGGATTACAATTTAGATGAAAAAAAAGAGAGCAAAATGATGTAAAAATACACTTTTTAATAAAAAAAAAAAAATCAAGAAAACTCAAAAAAAAAAAAAAAAATAGAGCGAGACCAGTTTGTGAAGTTAAATGAAGACCTAACTGTGGAAACCAGAAAAATCATACCTGATTAACCCAGAAGTGTTGAGAAAGTTTGTAAATATATTGTATATGATGTAAAATGTTAAAAAAAAATAACAACAGTGATTAGAGAAAGACATATTGTGAATGCATGTTGTCAAACAGCAATATAACAGATGACATGAGAGAAAGTGCTGGACAGTAAACCATTGACGATCTCTTAACTTTTCTTATGAACAATTACCAATTATTTTAATGTGGTATTTATGATAAACACTAAATATAATAATTTGCACAGCAGGAGTAAGTTTTTAAATAGCATAATAAGCAACACAAGGACTTTGTATAAAAAACAAAAATTTATAATTTCATATGATGAATTAATAAGAATAAAATACTATAGGTCATATCTATCAGAAAATTTCCAAAATAATGTATTAACTTTATATTTTTGATAAGTGTTGAGTAGTCCATTCCTCTGAGAACAAAAATGACAGATATTAATGCTTACAAAATCTACTATTGATAACTCATTGAAAATAGGGATTAGGCCCCTCCCTGGTGGCATAGCAGAATGGAACACTGTACTGGGAAGCTAAGCCAGGCCGTGGCTGCTTCAGTGCAAGTTCCATCCCTGCCTGAGTGGTGACCACATGGTGTGCAGACCTTTCCTGTCTCTCTTGCTGCTCCCCTCAGCAGTGTACTTCGTCAGTCTGCTTGTTCTGCTCCTCATTCTGTCTCTGGTGAATTCTCTCATGGCACCTGCACCTCTGGCCTGTACCCCATTTCTGAGTGTATAAATAAAAAAAAGTCTTTAAAAAGAAGAAAAGAAAATAGGGATTGACTACATGAAAATGAAACAAATTCAGCAGGTTTCATTAGACTAATTTTAATTTCCAAAGGGCAAAGCTGTGCATATAGTTTCATCCCACTCATTTAGGTATCCTGTTGGGAACATTTATTCAATCTCTTGTCTGATATTGGGATCATCCTATAATGACTGCAGTTGACTTCATGGACCAATGTAGATACATCTCCTTTGTGTAAAGTGAAGGATTATTTTATGTACAATTTATATATAAATATTTGAAGAAACTATAAGGAATGTACCTCTCTATGGATTTAATTATGCAGCATTTATGAAACAAAAGATAAATTGAACATTTGATATTTAGTATATCTTGATACATGCTTACATAGAAGGCACAATATATTACGGTGCGGAAAAAAAAACAAAAAAATAGATCATTTCAGTTTGGAGTTTATAGTTTTCAATTGCTAATTGTGTCCTCCTAGATTAGTTTGCATGCCACAATTGTGTCCTTTGAAACACAAGTACAGTCACCAAATGAATTAAATAAAATGCTTCAGGTAAATTGTGGAAGGTGGGGTTCCAAGCAGGAAATGAGTGATACTTGTTAACAATTGTTGCTAATGTAAAATAGTTATCACCATTACTATGATTGTTGTTTTATTATTATTATATTCATTCTCTTCACTGGGATGTCAGTGAAATTTTGCATCAAGAATAAATTAATCTTCTCTCAATTTGTCTCTTTCTGTCCCACATTTAAATCATCCTTGGATCTGGGGTCACACACAGCGATCTATCTCCCACAGAGCTCTCATTGTGTATATGCATACACATACCTCCAACCCCCTTAGATCACTTTGAGATGAAACCAGCTTGTATGTCATAAAATTTATATGTGAATGGAATTTAAGTGGCTCAAACCACAAGTACCACAGTAATTTTCTATGTTCTATATTTGAAATACTAAAGGGCAGTATGTGATTATCTATATGTCAAAGAGGAAGCTGAGGAGTGCAAAGTGTAAAAATTCTTTTTTTACCAGCTACCTTATTAGAAAAAACAAGCAAACCTTACTTTCAGTACATGAAAGGAAAGGTCATTGAGCAGCTTTTAATTTTCTTCATTGCATTTTCCTTTTGGTGCAAGTGTCAGTTCCGGGTAAGAGCCTACCATTTGTTCTATTTTCTTTTTTTTCCCTCTTTCAAGATACTTAGGAATCTAAAAATATCATTTTTTCCCCTCTGCTTATTTCTCAAAAAAAGCTACCATTCTGCCCTTCTGCCCTTCCACCCTCCCGCATTTCTTTATATCCTGTGGACATATTTTTGCTATGTGATTTTTTAGTTGCAGTTGTTGGTTTGGAAAAGGGTTAATATCAATTCTTGACCCTGTGAAATAGGGGTGAGATAAAAAGCTATGTACCTTGATATGAGACACAGCAAAGTCAACTGAAGGAAGCCAAGGAAATCCAATTTTGGGTGCTTGCAAACGTATCAGCTTGCAAACAACTAATAACATTATAAATTATGTACATGTTTAGATTTCCACAGTGATTTATTTAAATGGAAAACTGTTATATGCTGAGCAGAATAATTTTCAATATTCAGCAAAATTTCAGAACATATATGGATATTATATACTTTTTATAAAAATTTGAATTTTTTAAAGAATAAAAATCAATGCTTTTGAAATAACATTTTTTATAATTGAAGAGAAATTTATAAAGATGAAATTTTCAGTGTCTACTAATTTCTAAGTATTTATTGATTATACTTAGGAAACTGAAAGTGAGATAATAAATTTACAAAGACAAGAATTATTAGTAGCCTCAGTGTCAAGTACTTCTAACTTTAGGGTAAAGTGATGTTGACAACATCACTTTAAAGAACTTGACTATATTCTCTGTAGTGAAAACAATAACATGAATTCTACACTTCTAATATGTTTAAGTGCTCAAAGCAGTATTTGCTAGCTACAGACCCAGTGTTTTACAATAGATCTCTAGAAGTGTTATTCATTCTGTATCAAGCAGCAACTCTTCATTTTTGCCCACCATTTTCTATTCTTATTAATTTTATTAATTTAGATTCCTCATATAAATGGAAGCTACAGTATTTGTCCTTCTGTAACTCACCTGTTTCACTTAGCATAATATTCTCCCAGATTTAGCCATGATAAACTATATCACAGAATCTCCTATGGTTGAATATCATTCTCTTGTATGCATTACATTTAAAACATCTATTCATTTATTGGGGAATTTTGCAGTCATTCAATATTTTAATCACTGTGAATAAAGCTGTAATAAATATGGAAGTGCAGTACTGCTTTTTGGGATATACAACCAAATGTTGGCTTTCTGGATCGTATGATTTTTAAATATGAAAACTGTTCAGTACTGCCATATAGACAGGCTCAGACACAAATGGAACAGGACACAGAGCCTAGATTGTATTGCAAATGCAAAAATTTGTTAAGCACATATGAAAATTACCATGATGATCAGTTTGCATTGTATGCAAATGTCAAGTCATTGTGTTGCACACCTGAAATACTGGAATGTTGTTGTCAATTAGATTACTACCTAAAAGTAATGGTGAGATCAGAATTCCACACATATTTTGTCATTTGATCTTTGACAAGTGTTATTAAGAATATACAATGTGGGGCCCTCCCTGGTGGCACAACGGGTTGAGGCACAGCACTGGAAATCTTGAGCCACTTCTGCATGGGATCCATCCCCACCTGCCCGGGAGGAGATCCACATGGCGTGGCAGACCTCTCCTGGCCTGCCCGTTGCTCCCTTCAGCAGTGTACTTCGTTGATCTGCCTGTTCTGCTCCCCACTCTGTCTCTGGTGAATCCCCTCGCCCTCCACATCTCTGGTCTATACCTCAATTCTCTATGCATAAATAAAAAAAAATTAAAAAAAAAAGAATATACAAAGCTAAAGGGGTTTCTTCCACACAGTACTGGAAAACCTGGATATCTGCATGCAAGAGAATGAAACTAGACACTTATCTTGCAAGTTCAGTAAAAATCAACTCAAAATGTATTGAAGATTTTGTCATAAAACCTAAACCTGTAAAACTCCCAGAAGAATACTGAAACAACTTTATGACATTGGTTTTGGTAGTGAGTATTGGATATGATGCCAAAACACAGCTATGAAAGCAAAAATAAGTGAGTGGAATTGCCTCAAACTAAGAAACACAAACACGAACTAAAATGAAACAAAAATATTCTGCACATCAAAGAAATAATCTGAATGAAAAGACAACCCATGGAATGGGATAAAATATTTGTAAATTGTATATCTAATAAAGGACTAAAATCTAAAATTATCTAAGAAACTCTTAACTTACTAGTTAAAAAAGTTCCAAATAACCTAATTAGCAAATAGGCAAAGGACTTGAGCAGACAATCAAATGGTTACCAGATGTATGCAAAGTTGCTCAAAATATCTGATCACCATAGAAATGCAAATTGAAACCACAGACCTGGTAAGATGGCTGTTATTAAAATGAATGGCAAGTGCTGGTAATATGTGAAGAAAGGGAACCTGCAAACACTGTTGGTGGGAAAATGCAAGTTGGTGTTGCCACTGTGGGAAACAGTATGGAGCTTCCTCAAAAAATTAAAGTAGATCTACTTATCCATTCTGATAGCACCAAATACTAATTTTTATTTTTGTCTATATTTATTTTAAAGATTTACTTATGCATCCAAGATTTGGGGTACAGGCCAGAGGTACCAGGGGAGGGGTGGTGGTGAAAGGATTTACCAGAGACCTAGTCGTGAGCAGAGCTGGTGGATCTACTGAAATACACTGCTGGGGGAAACCGTGGGTGAGCCGGGAGAGGTCTGCTGTGCCATGTGGGTGACCTCTCTGCCAGGAGATTGAGCTCACCTTGCTATGGCTACTGATAGCATTGTAGTGCTGAGACTTAGCCCTTTGCACCACCAGGGAGATACCCAAATACTGATTTTCAAATGTCCATTATTGCTTTAACACAGTGCTTGTTCTTATAAACTTAATTCTGATTAAGTAATAATTTATAGTCATAAAAAACAAATACAAATATATTTCCATTTTTCAAATGCAGTAAACATTTAGCACAAATTATAGAGAATATGAAAATAATATGCGATCTGTATTTTAAAAGGTAGTTTAAATGTAAATTATCATTGCTCTTCATTTTCATGCAAGTAAGGTTTTCTTTTTTAATTAGAAAGAACTAGAAGGTGTTTGGCAGAAGAAATAAAATTTTGCTTTAGAAATTATACTGAGGGTGTGACTAATGTCATATCGTAGTTTAAATATGTGCTTCTTTAGTGATTAAACTAGAAGAAAAGGATTATATAAAAGTTACATAAATGGTGGCAGGCAGCTTAAAAATAGTGTACTTAAAATGTATTCAGTCTTTGGTCTAACTTTTACATGGTAAGGAAATGAATGGTTGTAGATGGGAAGATCAGCTCTCTACTTACAATCATATTTTTCAGTTTCATGATTAGCACATAATAAGCATTTTATAGAATGTGTTTCCTAAAAAGGTACTAATTAGAACCCCTTTAAAAACTCTCTTTCTCAAGAAAAAATAAAAATAAAAAAATAAATAAATCTTTAATGAGATTGAAGAGTACACTACCAGTAAAACTAAAAAGAAAATAATTATTTATACAATGATTCTTTTCCAAATTAAAAGAAAATAATTTAGGGGCTCTTGTAAAGAAAAAAAAATATTTGAAATAAATGTAAAGTAAAGGCAACAACCTGAGATGAAAACATGAAGGGAATTATTAAATCATCTTCCTTCAGCTTTATCTGCAGAGTCATCAGATAAAAATGCCAGATGAAGAGCTTGTGATGGAGAACACTTGCTGGATCAAAACCAAGAAGGAAAGGTAAGCTTACAATTTATGACAAATGTTTATCATGTGTTTTTCAACTTAAAGGAAGAGGAAAAAAATATCCTAAACATGTCCAGATTGCTAAAAGTTTTGTTTTTCACATAAACAAATATATCCAGAGACAAATGTTTGATATCCATGAAAACTATTTTTTTTAAACTTTTTAAAATAAGAGGCCTGTAAGTATATTTGAAACTCAAAATCTTTGTGGCATAGAAGGAAACCATGTGTACTTAGCTTTCTTTGATTTTCTCTTAGTGTTTGGAGGAAACTTTGTTCAAGTGTAGTTTTAACTAAAATTAAGGTGGGGGAGGAAAGTGATATAAATGTTTGTTTCAAAAAGAATAGTGAATATTTGATGGATGATAATTATTTTCTTCTAAAAATTCAGTCATGAGCAGCAGGTAAAGATTACCGCTTAAAAAGCTGAAGTCTAATGGTTAATGCTCATTGATTTTTAGGATATCTAAGTTGGTGGAAATTAAATTGCATTGAAGTTATGTTATAAATTTTACCTATCTGTACAAAGTCAGATTTTTATACTCATTTTCATGTGTGTAGTGGGCATATTCCTTTCATTGACAGATGTATGTATTGAAATATTAGAGGAAGTATAACTATAACAGAAATCCATACGAGGTAAGATATAATATGACTAGGTACTGTGGAAATTGATACTACCCATTTTTTTCTAAGCAGCTAGTTGAAATCATTGATTTCTGTGGAAAAAATATGATAATGATGATTCTTACATACCTCTGTGCAAGGGCTAGACAATGCAAACATGAAAGAGGACTGGTTACTGAAAAGGAACTCATGATCATGGCTTAGTTAAACTAAGAAATATTTTTCACTGTAAAGGGATAGAAAAATGACTAGAAGTGGGAGCCAGAATTAATCAAGAGTCTGACCGTCAAAAGTGGATTAGTGTTTGCTATAGTGTGGTATCAGTTACTTGAACTTAATAATTTGTAATTTCTCTAGTAGTATATTTGTCACATGAAAGTGAATCATGTTTGGTTCACTTACTTTTTTTTTTTTTAAGATTTATTTATTGATGAATACAGAGCTGGGGTATAGGCCAGAGGTGCAGGGGCAGTGAGAGGCTTCACCAGAGACAGACTGACTAAACACACAGCTGAGGGGAGCAGCGGCGGGTCAGGAGAGGTCTGCCACGCCATGTGGTCTCCTTCCGGTCAGGGATGAACTCATGCTGAAGTGGCTTTAGCTTCTCAGTGCTGTGCTTTAACCTGCTGCACCAACAGGGAGGGCCAGGTTCACTTACATTTTACTGTTTCTTCTTTTGCATTGTATTCTATCCTTTTCAGTCAAGTGGTAGACATGTAATGGCAGAGATTGGCTGGAACCAGCATTCATACTTTTTTATTCACAATGCATTAAGGTTTTTATTTTATGAGGACAACCCTAGTTATTTCACATTTGTGTGCCATCATTTTAAAGAGAGGGTTTTCAATACTAATATCGTATGGTGAAGGATAGAACTGAACTTTTGAAAAACAGAAACAAAAACAAAAACAAAAACAATGACATAACTGGTTTATAATGCTGTGAGTGGATCGCACGTCCTCAGATACATGTCACCACCGCACACCCACTGCCTGGGCATCCGTCAGCCTCCACCTCGGTCCAGGTATGTTTATTCCTCTTTTTTTGTCTTTCCCTCTCCCTCCATCTCATAGTCTCTATTCCACAATCAGATTTCTAGGGGTTGTTATTTTATTTTTTTCCTGACCCTTTATTTTGTGTCTCTATATTCCACATAAAAGTGAAATCATCTGGTATTTGTCTGTCACTTTCTAATTTATTTCACTTAGCATGATTCCCTCCCGTTCCATCAGTATTGTTACAAATGGCAAGAGTTCATCTCTCTCTTTATATAGCTGAGTAATCGAATTGCACTTCTAGTGGTGAACTTAATGTGGCACATACACTTATGTTGATTTTCAATGATACACAAGGGAAAGTTCATAGTGTTATAATGCAACATTAGTTCAATTAAAATAAGTGAATTTGTGATTGCGGAGGACTGTGGCTGGGAATGGGAAATGGCTGTTAATGGATATGGGGTTCTTTGGGGGGCAGCAGAAATGTTCTAATATTAGATAATGATGAAGATTGCACAAACTTGTGAATACGCTAAAACCCACTAAATTACTCACTTTCAATGGGCAGGCTTTATGGCATAGAAATTTCATAGCAATAAAGCTGTTTAAAATATTACATCATCAAGTTTTAAAATGAACATAGCAGTTTATTGTCTTGCTTTAATTTGCATTTTCTCAAATTTGACTTCTGGCAAATAAGAGAACAACAGAATTAATTTTTTTGGCAATGCAGTTACAGTTGTCACATTCATGATGAACCATAGATATTTTGCTTATTTTATGTATCATGAAATAGTATTCCTCAAATGGTAAAGATTTTCAATCATTAATTTTATAATACAATAAATTTTCCAATTTGAAAAGTAAAATATACTTGCTAAAAAGGATTATAAAGACACTTTGATTTTATGATAAATTCTATTTTCTTGAACATATAGCTTCAGTATACTATATTGTAAATATGAAATATATTCCAGACTTTGGCATACTTTGGGTATAAGTTTCCACTGATCATTCAAGGTGAAAATGTCAAGCTTCGTGAAAAGTGTAAGTTTCTCTCTGCCACTGTTTCCTAATGAAACTGTACTCTTTTTTTAAAAAAATAATATAATAGTTTATTTTTACATCATTTTTTTGAATTTTTTCATCTTAGTTGTAATCACTGTGGGCTCCCCATCACCAAATCACCCATGTGCCATCACCATATTCCAGGAAACTACTTATTTTTAAGCATAACAATGCTGATATCTTGTAGCCCAACTTACAAGTAACTCATTCAATTGGGTGAAAAGTTTTGGCAAAGAAAAGGCTGTGTGATTTGCTGAAAGTTGTTTTTGAAGTTGATGAACACCCACAACATAATTTTTAGTAAAATTATGTAGAAGTGACAATATTTAAATTGTGCAATTTAATTATGCTTCAAAGTCTATTTACCATATGTCAGTGTAAGCCAATGTGCACACTTATTGGTAAGATAGAAGAAATCAAGTAAACTAAAATGTGATATTAATGGAGTGGAAATCTACTCAATCAAGAATAGTCTAAAGAACAACTGAGTGGTCCGTTAATTTATTGTTGCTCAGAAACACGAATGTACTGGATCCAATTTGTTTGGTTGATGACAAATTGATAATTTAACTTCATATTAAACCTGTAACTGAGATATTTTTTTCTTAAATTTCCAATATATTTAGAGTAGTTAGCATTACTTAAAATTGCATTAAGTGACTGAGGGTCTTGTTTCCTAAATGTCAAGCACTGTAAAAGAAATATAGAATACTTTGGGGACAGAGTGAAACCTGTGGGGTTTGGAATTTATGTCTACATAATATAAAGTCTTTTGATGCATTTCATTGATCTTCCTGTTGTGATGACCAACAATTATCCACTTTAAAGAGATGACACTTAAGAAATCTTTTACACTTAATATTGTCTATACCAGAAACCTTTCAATTGATTGATGGGCTAGTGTTAATTTGAGGAAAATGTTGAAACATAAACATTTATATTGTCTCTAAATTTCTTTGAAACACCTAAATTCCATAGTTCTCTGATAATTCATATGGACTATATAATACAAATTTCTGACATTATAGTTCTACTTCTCATTATTCATGTCCTGTCATAGTTTTAAAGTTCAGATAATCCAATGTATAACAGTGTTGGCAAAAATAGATAGAGTATATCTTTTCATTCCTTTATCCACTGAGATCATTCTAGAATATACAATTGTTTGGCAATGTAAGTGATAAAAACCAGACATGTTGAGAGATCTATTGGTATGGATAAATCTTATCTTGTTTTCCTCCCTAAACTTGGCAGCTTCTTCTGACATCTCTCAAGTTAATCCATCAAGGTTAGCGAACAAATCATGGCATATTCAAGCAGTAAATTTGAATGGACTAGGAAGAGCATTGGTTCCCATGTCTGTTTGGAAAAAGCCGTAACATTGTAGGGAGAGGTTTCTGTGGTGGTATTTTTCTTTATTTCACACAGCAGTCCAGTAGAACTGTTTATCTGTTCCAAATTAGAAATCAGAGAACCCACTTTTTCTCTTTCTTTTTAATCTTAGAGATATTTAGAATTCCAAATATAAGTCAATGAAAAAAGAATTAAGTCTTATCCAACAAAATGAACTAATCTAGTAAGAAAATTTAAGTGAGTCACTAATATATAGCTAGAGAGTAATAAAGGAGGTGCTATGATGGGGGGGTACCTTAATGGTTTTTGTGGTCTCTGAAGAATGCACTCTACAGATGCAGAAAACAAAGTAAGAAAACCAGGCGAGAGACAATTTTGCAGCTTAAGCAAATTTACATGTTTCTCTTCCTTGGTTTAAAAGCAAGGACTAGGTAAGATTTGTGCCTCAGGAAGAGATTAACCATTGTGATAGGAAAATATTTAGCCAAGTCAGACATCATAGGGAGTTCCTTGCCATTTTCAACAATGAGTGCCTATTGGAAGTATGTAACCAGTTCCTCATGTATCCACTTAGAAAAGGTAATAAATCCAATATAAAACTGTATATGATTCCATAGTATATATAATTTAGGTACAACCTTGGTATATATGATAAGAAATATTTTCTTTTTAAAATCAAATTTAGTGTAACTTCATTGTAACTATGCCTCCTTTGTTCCAGAATTTCTTAGTGCTTGGAAAATTTACATTCTTCAATTGTACATTAAGTGGATGAATGAAAACTTGTATAAATAGGCAGGCAACAAAGACTATTTTGAAATTCAGAGCCTGAATAGTCATTCTTTCTCTTTTCCTGCATGTTGACATAACAAAAATACTATAAAATGAGTGGCTAATATAACAAATATCTATTTCCCACAGTTCTAGAGGCTGGGAAATCCATGATCATTTACTGGCAGATTTCATGTCTAGTTGTCTTCTCTCTGTGTCCTCACATAGCAGAAGGGGCAAAAGAATTCTCTGAGGTTTAGAAAAGTAATAATCTTATTCATGAAGACTCCTCATGACTTAATCATTTCTCAGAGGCTTTACTTTTAAATACCATCCCATTTGGAGGGACATAAACATTAAATCTATGGTTGTGTATTATGAACCCTGAAAACTGAGATCTGAACCAACTTTTCAACAATAGATATCTGCAAAACCACTAAATCATATGTAGGTACATATGTATTTTCATATACATAGTATATATGTATTTATTTAAGTTTACATCTCCATATCATTTATTTTCCAGAATTTTGTCAAAACTTGGCTCTCTAACCCATTAATGGTTAAGAAAAGATTTTTGTGAATGCCACTAATACAAATTTATCTCATCTTACAGTTCAGACCCTATTGAATCAAAAGTAAAGTCACCCCTGGTAAGATTAGGACAAGTTTTATTTTGTTTTCTAGAACATTATATATTCGTAGTAAGATTTTCCCCAAAGGTCAACAAACCTGAGAATGAACTCAAATACTCTTTGGTTGAACTCATTGTGAGTATTCAGCAATTTCTTCAAAATAATAAGCTGAAACATGAAGTGTATGTTATGCAGCTACTTCTGTTACAACTCCATTTGTTGACTGACATAAAACCTGAAAACTAGCAAAAGATTTGCTTTATGTATTTGTTCAAATCACCTATATGGAAATGATAATTTAAGTCACTTCAAATTATGATTAAAACAACTAGCTGAGAAAACCTGTAATCAATACTTATGTGAAAAAATGAATATGTATCTTTTGACATAACTTAAATGTATTTTTTCCGATTGCTCAGATGTAGATGGGAAGCATACACACGGTAAAGCAGTGTACTGTTTTGCTTTCATCTGTCATTGCATTAGAAAGTCATTTGGTTGGGTTACCCATGCCTATGATATATCCATTCAATGTAGTACTTATGTGGTATTAGCATTTTGCTTTGTGATTACATTTTTAATCTTATATTCCTCACAGACTTTGGTTCTCATGGAGGGCAGGTGCTTACTTTATCACTGCTCCCTTTATGCAGTGAATGAGTAATAAATACTTGTAATTGAGATGCATCTAATGATGAATCAACTAACAAGTGCCTAATAGAAACAAAGATCACTTTAGTAATTTCTACAGTTTTATTTGTGAGTTTTTATGATGTAAATCTCAAAAATAATATATGTGAGAGAATTTAGTGTCCTTTTTTAATGAGTTTCTTTAGTCTACCAGTGTTTGGCATATGGTGGCAAATACTTATTGAGTAAAATAATAAATTGAATGAATAAATGTATCCCAATCATTTTATTTCATAACTGGCTATAAAGTAGTGGCATAAAAATGTCTCAACATATTTAAATAGCAGTTAGCAATTTAGTGCCCAATGGTATTAAACCACAAGCTAAAATAGTATGAAAAAGAGATGTAAGAACAGTGACTTAACAAGACATTTCTTTTAGCCATCAATATGGATATAAGTATTCTTGAGTGACAGGATTTTCTCTTTCTTCAGAGACAATATTACTCATAGCCCAACTGATAAAAATATAAAATATGAGAAATTTCATCAATGGTCCTTTAAGTAGGCTATCGATAAGTATAAATAAGTATTTTATAGGTATTGGGCTATTTAACATTTGCATTTTTATTTCAAACTTTCTAATTAAGTGTTAGAAGCTACATTAATTCATATACATAAATTTTTATTTATATATGTATCTTATAAACATGTATAGATACTATATAAATACATGTAAAACTTTATGATATTAAAAATATAAATACTATATAAATGTAGTACACAGGTAATATGATGAAATAATCTTTCCTGGTGTATGAAGGCATATGACTTACAATACTATGATTGCACTTAAGCTATATCATGCATATATATATATACTTGGTATTCAAGTAATAATTTTGAATAATAGCCATCAAAGTGGTTATCTATAGGTCTTGGATATATAAAAGTCTTTGTCTTTGAAGAGTATAGATTTCTGTGTTGTATAAGTATTAACCATTTTGTTGACTAGTAACTAGAAGAAGAAAGAGGAAAGAAGTTCTAAACAATAGTTCTTTAGTATAATGCAATGCACATTTGTGACAGAAAATAGGGGTTATGCTAAACACAAAAAGTTATGCCAAATACAAAAATACCCCAAAAATTTGACTTAAAATTATCTTCAACTAATATTTTTTAAAGTATAAAAATAGAAGGTAAGTCCTTACATATGAGGTGACAGGGATATATTTCATATCTCAAAGGTTAGTTTTAATACATTATTAAGGTAAGGTTTAATATATTGTTTACATTAAACCTTTACATCTTAAAGAATAATCACCATAAATATGAAAATATATACTGAAACTATTTGAAAAGAATGAGCTATGAAACAAAACAATAGCCAACAACAGGTCCCATTTTTTAAAAAAACTTGATACAAAATTGAACCCTAACTTTAATCTGAAAAGATTTATGCAGAGTTTAATTCATTTGTAAGACAATCAATTTAATCAAGCTCAGTTCTTTTATTCAATATGGCCTTCATATTAGTGTTCTATGAAATTCCAAAATATTGCTTAATTATTTAATCCAATGAATCTTAACAATTAGCACAAAAGATTGCTTTCCTTAAAAAGTTTCTTAAAAGCTTCTTGTTTATATATTTCAGATTGTTTCTAAAAGATTTTGTAGCTTGCAATTCTAAAATTACTTATCAGTTGCAATCACATGTGTAGGAAATTTCTCTTACACAGATTTCTTTGTATCATAGTAGCATATTAGTTTTAATATGACCAGTATGACATTTACTCTGATAGTAAAGTACAAGTATCACCAAGTTATCACTCCAGTTTCCCATTTACTTAATCTTCACATCATCTAGTCTATTTCTGTTGATATTAAAATACTTTTCTACTAAACAAAGCATGTTTTTTTCATGACATATATTTTCACTCCTTTACTCATGCACAAATCTGTTGATTTTTTAACCTGATTTGGTCATTGTGCTATATGTGAAATAACTTTGCTCATCCCTGTCAATAGAAAGCTCTCATTGAATTTAATATTCTTGCTTAAAACCTACTTTTGTTTTCATTTTCTGAGTTCTTAGCAAATATATATTTTTTCAATTTTGAAAATGCTTATTTGTAAATGTGTTAAGATTTTGGGGTTGCTGTTTGTCTTCTTGATTTGATTATAAATACCATGCTATATACAACTGGGTTTTCAAGTTTTATTTCCCAAAGTTTTAAGTATCTAACTTATAGCTGATACTTAATCAATCTTAAAAGTCATTGAAAAATTGATGTAAGCTTTTAGTCACAAAGAAATGATATCAATAGCTATGGTTTGTAAAATGCTCCTTTGGAACATCTTTTCATCCATCATGATTATTTTTCTCTTGGTATTGCAAGCTGTAAATGTTTTTCTGCTATTAGCATATATACCTGCTCATACTTCCCTTATGAGTTTCCTTTGCTACAGTCTTTCCCCAAATCTTTTATTATGCTTGCTTTGTGCATTTTAATGTGTAATGAAAAACCTGCATGCATTGTGAGCAGTGGCATAATGTATTCTTCAGGGTGATAAGTTATGTTTCATGTAATGTCAGTTCTTCTCTCTGAATTTACTCAGTTCTCAGTAGATGTGTTTCAAATTAATAGAGCATTAGTCCCTAATCAAGGAAGTATTTAGGAATACATTTTTAATTAAAATGAACTATCGGGAGGAATAAATAGTGTTAGTTTTTTTTTGTGTTAATTTGACATAATACATTAGTCATGTATCTCTACATTATTAAAAATTAGGCTATTGGTATTTCTGTAAATCCCAATATAAAAATGAAAGCAAATGGAAGGAAGCATATTTAGTAAAACATTAAAAAAAACTTAAAATCACACAAGCTGTGAAGTGAACTAAATCATAAGTATATACTTGTAAGGACCTCCAGCAATTATATAATCAAACCATCTACTTGCTTACAAGCAAAGAACACTACAAGACAGATGCATCACCTGTTCTTAATTACAGAAACTACGTGATCTTCCTTTGTAGTATTATCATCTTTACCATCAGGAAGTTCTTTCACAAGATAGTTTCAATGAACAATAATGTCAGTCCTTTCCTCTAGTAGTTAAAATATACTTGCTTCCTTTATAGAACTCCAAAAATAATGTATTTCATGTTTTAGGTATGCAATATAAAAGCCCACATTCTAGTCTCAAGGATTTTGTAGTTATCTTTTAGATGTTAGCATAAAATCAGAATATATGAAAACCAAACAAAATAAGATTCAAGCATGCTAGATACTATCTGTGCAAAGACAATCTAATTTGCAAGCTTATGAAGAAATACATTTTTGTATAATTAGAACCTGTGATATTTTCCCCTTAAGATTATAGAACAACAACAAAAAAATGTTCAGTGTGAAAACATCACTGGGATATAGATTAATCCTTTGACAATGATATTATCAGGAGAGAAATTGATATAAAATTTGCAATCCATGTATTTAAGGGTATGAGGGGTAACTTCTTCCTTAGCAACCATTTTCAGGGTATACAACCAATGACATATGGTGGGCATGGTATTCAGAAATTGGAAATTCACTTTCAAAAGCAAAGAGAAATTTTTCCCCCCAAAGCAGTAAAACCTCTCCTATCTGTAAACATTCTTTGAATAAGAGGCAGACCCCAAAATCAAAAGAAACCAACTGACCCAGAAGGATGACATGCCACACATGCTCCAACTAAAGTTTCAGACAATCAACACTAGGATTAATAATCAGTAAGAACTACTGATGATAAGTTCTTTAAGCCTTGAAGCAAAAAAATGAAGCAAGAAATGATCAGTCAAGAGAGAAGTAAAGTATTTTCTGATTTATGTTGAGTAAGTTATCATCAATGCTTTGTGAGGAAGATACAAAGAGAGATGGCAATCTATTGTATAACATATAATTTGTTATTCATAATTCAAGTAAATACAATATGACCTTTGTAATTATCATTGCAATAACATGGATGTCCGTAGACTTTACGGAATTTTTATTGTATTCAAAACTAGTTAAAATATGTTATCTGAATTGTTCTTTTTAGTTCTTAATAGGACAGACTTTCCACTGAATATTTTGGCTAGGTGAAAATAAAGCAGGAGTAGCAACATTGCATGCATAATATCATGTAAAGACACATTTGTGTTTCAGACCAATGTGCTACATTTTTTTTTTTGAGTGACCTCAAGTATGTTAGTGACTCAGGCTTACAGAAAGAAAATGAGGAAATTTTAGCAATATCAATAATTGTGTGCACTTAAGTAACATTTTTTTCTTTCCAAACTTTACTTGACTCAGCAATAAAATGGCAACAATATTTACTCAAAAGGAATTTTGTGAAAATTAAAAAAACACAATGGAAACTATTAGATCAAAGCCCACACACATCAGTTACATGAATAGTCCATTATGAAAATTTGTGTGGAATAGGTGGTATTATGTTTCTATTTCACTTTTAGTACTGTCTTTTTATCACTCATTGTTGTACCTTGTGTAACTCTCAGTCTTGTGCTGAATTAATGGTCAGCAGAAACAATTTCCTTGAGTACCAACACAAGAAAGCCATTTGTGGTTTTATTACAAGAAGCAAATGCTTCAAGATCTTTATAAATAGAGGTTACCAAGTTAATTTGCAAAGCCAAACATAAAATTGCCATGTCTTATTGGGTGTTTAAACAGCCAGAATTATGAGTGTAATATGCATCTATTTAGTAAATTTGGGAAAGAATTTGGTGTTATTTATATGGAACTTGGAATTAGTTATGCCTGTGACTCTATTTCACCATTAAAACCAGAATGCCACCTGGGATTCTGTGTTTACATCTGGGCTCCATAAGAAAAAAAAAACCCACAATGAATGCAGATTAATCATCCTTAAAAGTCTTAAGGGTCAAAGAGGAAAGACAAATGTGCATAAAGAAACGTATTTGGAAACCATCTCAAAATAATAAATAATTTAATAGAGCACATGAACTTATCTTAAATGTAGCCATTTCTCTGCTTTATTTGTAAGTGAATATAGCTCTGGAGACTGGCAATAGAAACAATGCATCACTGACGCTTCATTCCCATTCAGTACCAAACCTTTGGTGGAATATGATTTTGGGTCATTTTATTTGGCATACAATAGAATAATTGATATTATTTTCATTCAAGTAGACTTTTTTTTTAATAATAGTTTATTTTTACATAATGTTGCACCTTTTTCCATCTCAGTTGCTCTCCCCTTGGGCTTCCCATCACCAAATCACACATGTGCCATGACCATAGTTCAGTGCATTTCCCTCCCCTGACTGTTTTTGATCCCATTCCCCATTCCATCCCTGTAAAATGTCCCAAGTATATAGTTGTTCATTATTATTATTTTCTTGCCGGGTCCATTATACTGCTGCTATGAGTGAAATCATCCGATATTTTTCCTTTTCTTTCTGGCTTATTTCACTAAGGATGATCTTTTCCAGCTCCATTCATGTTGCTGCAAAAGGTGTGTTTATTTTTATTTTTTTGGTTTCTGAGTAATATTCCATTGTGTGTTATGTAACCACATCTTTTTAATCCAGTCATCTACTCTTGGCATTTGAGATGTTTCCATGTCTTTCTAATTGTAAATAAAGCAGCAATAAACATGGGGGCATGCAAGTAGACTTTTTAATGTAGGAAATAAAAATTGCAGATATTACTGAGAAATTATTTTAATATATGTCTGTACATTTTTTCTTTATTATCCATTTGCATTTTATATATTTAAGTATAATTACAATATTTTAAGCATATATGGAATTAACTGTTTTAATAAATTAGTGCAGTTAATGACAGAAAACAAAATATATGCATTTGATGCATAGTTTTTCATTCATTTTGTTCTTCTGTCATGTATAATAAAAGGCAGGCATTTTTAAAGCATTTTCCTTATGTTCATGTTTTGAGAATGGCAGAAAACAAATACAAATAAAATTGCTGTTATAGTTGAATGTTTGAGTATTAATCTGACCATTATGTGAAAATCAGAGAAAATACATTATGAATTTTAAAATATCACATTAAGTAATATTCAATATTCTGTTCACACACATATATATATATATATATCCATCCATCTATATATATGTATATTCATATAAATGCATAGCTGAAAATATGCCCAAAATTCTACTGAAATGTGGTGACAAAATACAAGATGCATGTGAGCTGGATTGGTTCAGTGTTGAAGAGAAGAGGACCGTGAATTTTGATTTGATATAGTTCAGGTAGTTTTCGCCTTTACTTTCCCATCAGACCCATCATACAGGATGTGTCAGGACAGACATGGGTGAAGAATACAGTCAGCAAAATCACTCATGCATTCCTTATTCAGCCCAAATGTACCAGTATTTTGGGTATTCAGTAGTATGTTTGTGGCGAAGAATCCAGAAAACTGAGGAACCAGGAGTCCACCTTGCTTCAGGAAGAGGGAAGCTTGCCATGCCCAAGCTACAGGCATCCTCCTTTTGCATTTCAAAAGCAACCTTGCAGCTCAGAGCAGCTGGCCCGGCCACAGCTGTTGGCGAGCTAAGTGCAAGCAATATGCTCTTCACCAGATATCATGTTATTCTTAGATGATTCCCGCCTCCAAATTTGTCTTCTCCCTCCCTATGGAGCTGCTAAAATTTGCTACATAGACTTTAAGAAATAAGTATTTTTTTGTTTAAGATTCATTTATTTATTCATACAGAACTGGGGTACAGGCCAGAGATGTGGAGGGTGAGAGGATTCACCAGGGACAGATTGGGGAGCAGAACAGGCAGATCGACGAAGTACACTGCTGAGGGGAGCAGCGG
>NW_004567104.1:52175070-52195697 GCF_000260355.1 Condylura cristata | reverse complement strand
ACTGCTGAGGGGAGCAGCGGGCAAGACAGGAGAGGTCTGCCACTCCATATGGATCACCTCCAGGGCAGGCGGGGATCGAACTCATGCTAAAGTGGCTTTAGCTTCTCAGTGCTGTGCTTTACCTGCTGTGCCATCAGGGAGGGCCAAAATGTTGAAAATTTTTAAAAAGGGAAGGGCTAATGTTATTACAAATTTAAAACTTTTCTTTTCTTCAATGTCTCTCTCATCTTGTTGTGGAGTTTTTATTTGCTATTGAATGACTTGTCCTCTGCAGAGTATACTGCCTTGGTAACTCTAGAACCCACTAGATATTACTTGGCTCCCAACTCAGCACATGTTCACACAGCCAGGAAAGGTTTGCTCTTCCCATAGATGGCCCCACAATCCACAGAGTGGGGACAGCCTCCAAGGAATTGCAGCCTCCTATCCCAACCTCCTCATTTGGAGATTGGCCAGGGTCATTTATCTCCTTAGGGTACTGCCATGCTATGCCTGGAGTTGGCACAGAGGCTACATGAGTAACTTAGCTCTGTGGTCTCCTGCATTGTTGAACACACAGATTCCCATGCCCAAGCTCCACTCATGCAGATTCTGGCTCATTAACTCTCTCTTGAGGTATAGAATTTTGCATGTTTAAGGAGCTCTACAAATGATTTTGGTATGGCAGCTACATTTGGGAGTAAGAAATTGCTCTAGAAAATTAGAGAACTAAAGTATAGAACAAAGGTGAGTTTCAGAGGTTTGATTTCTCTTAGCACATTAAGGTGACTTTTGAGGTAAGGTTTTATCCTGAGCCTTTATTGGGAGCAGAATTCAGCTTATAGCAGTCATTTGATATGATTTAAAAATATTCACGTTTCAAATCTTAGAAGAGAATTAAGAACCGAAAGGAAGGACTAAGAATAATTTAACATTTGTGTCAGAAGGCCATATTAAAGATGAGGTGAAGTCACATAAAAACTTAGAAGTAAAGTGATCTCATAAGAAGACAAAAATATTAGCAAACTTTCATTCCATAACATGGAAGAAGCAGATGGGTCTGTTTACTTGAACTGTTCAAAAATAAATTTGCATATTATATTTCTATAAAGCTGGTTTATTTCCAAAATAACCAAAGTAGCAAAACATTGAAATTTTTCACACTCTTGTTCTAATTATTTCAGCATCATTATCTGTAGAAAATTGAAAATCTTTACAATTTAAAGCAAAGAGAAATACTTAAAAAATTTTCAAATGTGTTTGACAGAGAAAAATATTCTCAAATTTTTAAGTTTATTTGGAGATAATTAAAATTATTACAACCTGTTAAAACATCACCAAATAACTTGTAAACACATATAAATAGCATAATCTTTTTTATTAAGCCAGTTTCTACTTGAATCTGTTCATGTGGCTCACACAGGAATCTATCTGAACTAAAAATATGGTTTTCTAATGTCTCCAGCAATATTTTTATTTCTTCAGCATGACATAAAAGGACTTTAGAATTTCGCTCTTTCATCTTCCACTCTCTCTTCCTCCTTCTTTATAAACTATAGACTTTCTGGACCACTTGCTTCATGGAAGTTGTTTTGTGCCTTTACTAGTAGATAAATACTTTTTATTTTTGAGGCTAGGTTTAAATGTTGCTTCTTTGGGAGTGCCTTCTGATGTACTATAGACTTGGTTACATCATCTATCAAAAAGAGAAAAATTGGAAGAGTGAACAGGAACACTGTAGTGGGAAAAAAAGTATAATATATTTTTAAAACCTGGAATAAATGCCTGGAACACTTAGTATTATGCTGGCTTTGTGACTGTTTTGTCTATGTGATCTCAAAATGTTACTTAATCCTCTCTGTCTTGTATGTATCAGTGATTAAATGAGAAAAATTGACCAGAAGTAGAACTGTAAATTACATTCTAATTCTAACAGATGGCCAGCCTGTTCTAAAGGAGTCAAGAGTTGCGGGGTAGGGAGTGGCTGGATAAAAGTAAAGAATATGGAGTTAGATAGCAAATCAGCTTTAGCTTTTGATCTTTATTTTTTTAATTATATATATATATTTATATCTTTCTTCATTTTATACAATATATGCTTTATCATTTTAGGTGTAATCACTTGAGATTCACACCACCAAATCAGCCATGCACTGTCAACATAGAGACCTTGACCTTTCTTAAGAGACCAGAGAAAGAGAGAAAAGGAAAAGGCAGGCTGAAGTAGTAAGACTCGATCTCAGTTTCTCTTATTGAAAAATATTTATGATTTACAGAAAATAGAGAAAGAAATGGGAGAACAGTTTGAATGGCCTTGAGAATGAAAAATAGCGGAACTAGAAGAAATTGGAGATGATTTGAACATCAGCAATTTGCTCGCTATCAAATATCTACTGAGGATCTACAAGTAGGAATTTTTGTTCAGGCTATGGGACTTTGACAGAAAACAAACTTGTTTTTATCCTGTCTAAACAGAGCATCATTAAAGTTGTCAAATAATAGTATTGGTTACACAGAATACATTTCTGAACGACTCAGTTGGCCAAAATTATAATTTGCTTCCACAATGCTCAAGAACTAACTACTGGAGAAGAGGAGGCCAGGGGTGAGTCGCATTTAGTTGGTGAACAAATGCGCAGGAAAGAGATGAAGCAGCTAGGCAGTTCTGTTTGACTTCAAATCCAGGCCTACAAATACAGGCCTAGTTAGTTAGGAAGATAAATGAAGTCTGAATATAAGAAGTCAGAGATTGGGGTCAAGATGAGAGTGAAGAGTGAATACTTTCTTGTTATGATATTCAATTACAAATGATTCAAATTTATGATTTTAAACAAGCTAAGCATAACGAAAATACATAATGTGCAAGGCAAGAAGCCAGCATTCAAAGGCAATGATATTACAGCTAAATGAAAATTATTAACTCCAGTTGTACACTTGATTACCCTTGAGTAGTTTCAATTGATTTGGGTAAAAGTCACATATGAGGAAATCTGAGATTTTATCCTGCATTTTTGGCACAGTGTATAGTCCTCACACAAATGCTAAAGTGCAAGTCCAAGTAATTAGATAACATTGCATGAGAATTCTTGAATTGTTGCTTTTGTTGTTTTTAAAAGAATTTTAAAGGGTGATTTGTTGAGAAAAAACAAAAGTGAATTTGGGAGTATAATAGAAATGTGCTGACTTAAAAATACTGTAAATCAAGAATAACATTTACTCTCTTGAATATCAGTTATTAAGTAGTTTGACCTGCCAACTTTGTATGAGTTAGTTATTGAATTTTATTGTGAGAGATGGATATTGTCAAGTCACCTAAAACAATAATGATTAACTAGGAGAAAAGGAAAGAAAAAAAGAGGATGTAACACTTGATTAGTTTTCGCAAAAGGAAATTACTTTTAGTGGAGCCTGGTCAAATTATAGTACAAAACATTCCTATCTATGCTATATGCTTTTTACTTATTAAAATCATGATAGAATTCCTGATCCTATAAATTCTAACTAAAAGTGATTCACATTCTCCTTATTTTATTTAAAATTATTACTGAATGTGAAGCGGTAGCATCAACCTACTTGTTTCAGGTAATTCCTCCCAAAATGATAGCAGATTTTTAACATAAGCAGAGCAGCAAGTGAAGGGCTGTACTCTCCATGGGAAAGGGAGGAGATATGTAGCTAATCGCGATAGGAGTTCTGCAGCCTTGGTTTGGCATCCATGCTCATGTTCAAGCGGCAGCTTCACCTAGATGAGAGGGGATTGTATCTCTTCATGGCAGTCGATTCTGTTGGAGCAAAAGTCGTACACTGGAAAATATGAAATTACTTTGGGTTGCAAGCAATGGGATTTCTTGAAGACATTTTGTTGGTGCATTCAGTTTTATTCTTGAGGATTTGAAGGTAAAAATAGAACATTTGAAGAAATTTTGTATCTGTGTTTACATAAAGCAATGATCTGTTCAATTGTAGTCACTATATTTTGATAGTCTAATATCTAAGGAATTTCCTCATACCTGATTTCCAACTATTATTGCCTGGCATTGAGGTACTGTGTTGTGCAGCTGCAGATTAATTCTTGGACAGATTTTTCTGCTCCGCTACCTCTTTTGTAGGTGCCCAAAATTATTCTGATTGTGCCATGTTGTGTCTGTATCACTTGTCAGGGATCTTGGTGCCCTGTCATGTGGTGGCTGAGACAAATATACATTCCTCCTTGCCAATTCTTTTCGCATTGCATTTTTTTCATCGAATTTTTTTTTTCTTCATTGGCCATTGTCATCTCTTATAGGGGATGAGTGTTGTGTTCATGATGTATCCATTTATTTTCATTTGTTTTTTCAATCGAGATGACTTTTTAAAGGTACCTGCTAACTAGAAAGAAGAAAATGAGTATATTTTACTTTCAATGCTACATAGTCAGCTTTTGGTTTTCAAGCACAACAAATCACAACCAAAGAAAAGAATAAAGATGAGAGACAGAGGGAATTCTTAACTAGTGCCAAAATGGTTTTTGCCCAAGCCTCCAACAGAGGATGTTGGACACTACTGTGATTTACATCCGGGAAGCATTCTGACACAGAGGAAAATGCAAAATATTAAGGATATGCTTTTGTGGATTAAATTTTATCTCTTGTTTCAACATTATTTCATAGTCATTTGGATTGGTTCATTTGTGAAAGCATCTATTGATTAATAAGACAGCTATATGCTAGGATAAATACTTCAGAATTAATTGTGCTTTATTTTGATTTTAAGAGGCTTTATTTATATTTATATTTGCAAGTGGAATGATAGGTATAAATATATTTATACTAAAATTTTGTAGATATGCATTAACTTTTGCAATTATTTATAGCCACATCAATGCAAGGCTTGCTATATAATATGGCAACCCTATCTTTTCAACATCTCTGGAATTTGAACTTAAGAACTTTGAAGTGAGAATCATTTTTTTTCCCCATTACTTTTTGTTAAAGGCCAGTTCGTTTTGTTTTTGCCACCCAATTTTAAAAAAAAAAGTTTATTATTTTTTTTGTGGTTTTTTGTTTTTTTTTTTGTGTGATTGACTTTCAATTATCTAGTTACAATCATTACAAAGACTTAAACATGTATTTTATGTATAGGTAATTGGAAATATCAAAAGTGATTTGTATTGGAAGTCATAGGTGAGATATTCATACATATGTAATACGTATGTCTGTATTTCATACACCAGGGAAGAGCAATTTTTCTGTTATATATGAGGAAAGAAAATATTGAAATTATCGTTTTGTTTTTATTTGAAAACATATTAAATTGAAACACTTTATTTTTTAAATAGACTTTAAGTATCAAAATGAATAACTGAAGTAAATCAATAGTCACACAGAAGATCATCTTGTATTAAGAAGGTCAAAGCAGAATGTGTACGAGTGCTGACTTAATTTCGATTAATACACTGTGAGGACATGTTCTGTTCAAACACAGAGCACTGCTAGAAGCAGGTGACTTATACAAGTTGCTGCTTAGAGAGATACAGAGAAGGCGCATGGCCAGGGAATTTCACCTGGGTATGCAAAGGCAAGTCATATACCCATGCCTCTCTTAGACTTCCTAAGATTAGAATCACAGACTGAGGGCTACAGAAAATATAAGCGAATAATGGCTTTAAGTTTGGAAATTGTGTGTGTGTGGCCGTACATCTGTATCTATACATACACATGTACACCCACATTGCACAGATATGCAACTTCGCAAGTCATGCATTACACTGCTATTTTTGGCAATAATAAAAAAAAAATAGTTTGCTTTGATTTGGGTCTATATGAAGCATTTCTGTTCCATTTCATAGCATTGTGTTGGTTTCCTGTTTAGAAAAGTGAAGAATGGGAGACAACTCCAAACCTAGGTTCTGCTCTCTGGAAGGTGTTCTCCAAGGCTTCTAGCTCCACTATCTGGGTTCTCTTTTATTCATTACTATCACTTTTGGAGGCCTAGGGTTTTTGCAGTCTCTTTCCTGCCTTCAGGCCCACAGGTTGCTTTAAGATTTGGACACTGAAATAGTTTTAAATCCAGGCTTGTGGTTTACTTGGAAATAAAACCCCCTCCAAACTAGGAGACTTTGAAGTAATTTCCTGCTGTCCAGTTTCAATTGCCAGTAACCACATCCAAGTTTTTGCTAAACATAATTCTTAGGTATCATTTCTTTCTTTTGTTCTCATCTTTGTTTCTTTCTTACCATCTCCCTCTTCCATTCTTAGCCTACTTTTCTTTCTTGTTTAATAACTGACAGTTTAAGTCTAACTAGAAAGAAGCAGATTAGGAGGGAAGGTAACGGCCTTTATCTGATCATTTGATCTTCACAGCAAGATTCGAAACTTGGAGGAATAAGGATAACTTACTGAGCCTTTGGCGCTCAGATGATTTTTTTTTTCTCCAGATTTATGTATTCCTTGACTTCCAATAATCATCTTTTCAAATATTAAAGCCCTTGATGTCACCATGAAAGCCAGACAATCATGGTTTGAGTTTATCTTTTGTAATTAGAGACAGCTAATTACTTCCCTTAAAATCACATTCCAGTTGTCACTTGGTCTGATTTTAATGTATCTGAGGCCTCTGTTTTATTAAGACTTAATATGGCAGAAAAGGGTTCTCTGTGACTCAGTATCTGCGTACTCACTAACAGCCACAAACCCACTAAGTGAACTCTAGGCATTCAGTCCTCCCTGTTCATTTATGTTTTGTGATAGTTGTTAGTTGGTGAAATGTTAGCTTTGTTATTGAATCAGTAAAATGAAAGGTAGTTGTCACACATATAAGGTTTCAGTTGACAGAAGGAAATCAAGGTCTTTTGTCACACAGTCACTTAGTGACTTAAACGCCTCTGTGTCTTAGTGTCTCAGTCTTTTTCTGGATTTTCTGAGTCTGGCTGACAGATAGGGAAATAGGTAAAAATGACTCATGGGAGATTTTTATGACTGAAGACTAGAAAGGGCACATATTTAAAAGCATTTGCCCATTTCTTTTGACAAAATGCAGGCTGTGCTTTCCTACTTGAAAGCCTAGATGTGCAGTGAAAAATGAATTATATATACACTTTGTCCCTGCTACAAGCAAAAATCAACCTTATTTTTATTTAAATTTTTTTCCAAATTTTACTTATTGAAGTAAGGTAGTTTTGCTTCTTTCTTAATTTATTAGAATTTGGATTACCTGAGAAACTTCTAAATCATTTTTTTTTTCTTCAAAAAGCAAAGTATTTCCTTGTCTATATGGGAAAATTTTCTTTATAGCAATTTTTAAATTGTTTCCTTGATCACTTAAATAGAGGCAAGGAAATTATACCCCAAGGGTTGACTACCGTTTTTGCAAATAAATTTTATTGGATCGACAGCCATTTCCATTTATTTTCATATTGTCTATGGCTGCTTTCAAGCTACAACATCAACACTGAATATTTCCAGGAGAAACCTGACAGCCCACCAGGCTAAAATACTTACTTTAAAAAAGCATGGTGCCTCCTGATTTAGAGAATCTAAAGTCAACATTGTAAATATATCTGCCAAGGGCGGTGATTAAATGATCTCTTCACTGATATCAAACCAACTTCAATGATAATTTATTTAAGGAAGCAGATGATGATTTACTTTCTTTTTAACTTGACAACATCATTCTCAGTACTAGGACTGGAGAATTGAATACTTCATATAGGAAATGGCATAAAATTATAAAATCAATGAAATTTTGGCAACCCCCCCAGACAGGAACCTCATTTCTGTATCTTTCTTCATTTGATCAAAGTGCAATCAAATGGAGAGAAATTATTAAAATATACATAGCTAAGCCTCAAAAAAAAAAAAAAAGATGCCTAGTTTTGCACAGTGAAAAATCTGAATATGTTTGATATATCGGGGAATGATGCTTGAATTAGGAATTTATGTTATGGGCATATTTAATCATACTATTATGTCTATATAGAACCTTTTCCCCTTTAATTTTCAGAGTTGTGATATGTGTACATTATCTCTGATTTATAATTTTGATAGCTGACTATCTGATGCCTCCATACAAGTAAGCTGTTGAATAAAACTGGCACCAAAACATCTCACCTCAAATTCACTGTAGTGTCCAGTAGGTTTTTAATCAACTTTCCAAATAACCTCAACTCTTCAATAGTTGTTTTTGATAAAATGAACACTCATGACTCCACACTGATCTTGGTGCTTTTCCTGCATTATCTCATTTACTCTTTGACCATATTTGACTAGTGCATTACTATAATTCATATTGAGCTTAAAGCAGATAACTTGCCTAACTTGACACAGCAGAAAAATGGCATTTACTTATTTTTATTTAGTACAGTCTTTCCCATGGACAAGCGTGCCTTGAAGGAAGTAGAGGAGAGTAGAGGGATAAACAGAGTGGAACAAGATCTACCCCGTAGGGTGGTTGTCAAAAACCTCTTTACTAACTCATTTTTATGCCGAAATTTAAAGTAAGGAGTAAGTAGTAAAACTCAACGAGTTGTGTCACCAGAGTAACACCAAGTGCAGTGACTTTAAGAGAAGTAGGGCATGTCCTTATTTGTACAGAGTAACTTTCTGGTCACTATTCCTAACTTCATCTGTTGACTATCTGTTAAGTTTTTATTTTCAGAATTTGCATGTCTTGTTATAAAAATATTTGTGTTTCATTTTCAGATAGCTCATCTCTGGCCTAATTTTTCTTCATTTTGCCAATTTTTTTCAGGGTTTTGGAGATTTTAATCACAGTTATATTAAAGTTTGTGGCTGATCACTCCAAAATTTTGATTGCTTATAACTATATCAGTTTTTCTGATAATTTAACTTTGTCTTGTGACATGTCTTGCAATTTTTAAGTGGGTGTTAATTATTTCTAGAGACTCAATGTCATCACCATCCTTCAGAGGGATTTAATGTTCATCTACTTGGCAGGCAACATTTGAGTGGATCACTGGATTTAATTGGAGACTTGGATTTTTTCTAGGCTGCTTCCAGGCTTTGGCAAAGCTGGGTGCATGTCTACTTACCCTTACTTCTACGCGGCAGATTTCCCCCTAGTTTGACCTGAAAGCCTGGGGATTTTCAGGGTGACTCCTGTTTGTAGACGATTTAGCCATGTCACATTTTTAAATGCTCCATTATCATTGTAGACATTACCCACCATTTTTGTTCCTCTTAGCTTCTTAACTTTTTACCCCTTATGCAAAGAATAGGAATTGGCATAGACTTGAGAGGAAAGGTACATCAAATTTTATTTTATTTCTCTTAATTCCCAATTTTGTAAGATAGTTATAACTGACTTCAATTAGTAGCGCACATGACATATAATAGTGATGCAAGCAATGTGAGTGCTTTCCTTTTCTTCTCTGTTTTACTCAAAGTTCTTATTTCTGACTACATATTGATTCATATTTATCAGATCAGTGACATTTTCATGACACATGTAATTAGTTTGGAATGATGATGTAAAAGAAATAAATATGGAAAAAGTGTAATAAATAGCTAGTGCTCAAGAAAGACATTTTATCTTTATATCATATACATTTGTAGTTTTTTTATTAGGATGTACCTAGAATGATTTAATAAAGGCAAAACAAGAAAATAGGAGAATATTCAATTAAATTTTTAAGTTATATTAAGCTATTAAACACTTGAAGAGAAAAAAGATATACACTGCATATATGTATGTACTCAGATCTATAAAAATTTATGAAATGATGCATCTTAGATTTTGTAAAAATAAAACAAATTTTAAATGTGTTTGAAGGGCTCCTGGCATAGTAGCCTCAAAATGATTGCTAACGATTTTGTTATTCACATGAATACTAATGTTCATAGTAATTGTTAATCATCTCATAATTGGCAATTTTTCTTTGTGAACTTTCAATCTATAGTACTATAAATTCATATTCTAAGTAGTTTATTACTTATCATTCTACCTTTCCAGGGCTAGCAGTCTGCCTGATCAATGAGAAACCCATTGTCTTGAAAGAGATTAGGTGATAGGTTTGTTGAAACTAATTGCTCTAGTCAAGAAATGTGTAAGATAAATACGTTGTTCTCAAATGCCATCTGAAAATTGAATAATTTAGTCATGATATTTTTTTATTTTCTTTTGAGAGAACATGAATTAAGTATAATTTAATAAACAGAAACTAAAAGAGCCAAAAGCCAGAGAGAACAAAAGCAGCTGAGATGCAGGTCAAAAGTTTGCCTTTCCTAATAGATGATGAGCATTAAGGAAAGTGACCACTGGAATTGATCAAATTAAGCCAATCACCCTAGATGTGATCTCATATCCTCACCCTGCCTGAGGGTAGCATTGCTGAAGATTTTGTGCAACAACCAGAAGAAGGGGTTAATACAACACAGGAAAATCAAGTCCAAGAAAAGTAGTTGTCAGAATTTTGCATTTCGTGGTCAGAATAAAATTCTAAGGAATTGTTCAAACAAATACATTTTTATGTTGCTATAGAAGGAAAGTCCTTTTTGAAAGAAAAAAGCACTAAAACAGGCCCTCCTTGATGGCACAACAGGTTAAGGCACAGTGTGTGAAGCTGGCACTTCTCCTGGCACTTCTCCTGCTTCTGCACGAGTTCAATCCCAGGCCAGGGAGGTGACCCACAGGGTGCAGCAGACATCTCCTTACCTGCCCACTGCTCCCTCAGCAGTGTACTTCATCAATCTGTTTGTTCTGCCCCATATTCCATCTCTGGTGAAACCTTTCACTGCCCCTGCACCTCTGGCCTGTACCCCAGTTTTGTATGCAGAAATAAATAAATCTTGGGGAAAAAAAGAAAACACTAAAATATTCAAAAGAAAGATAAGTATTCTCAGAAAGATAAGTATTTTTTGACAACAAAATGTAAGGAAAATGCAAATCAGACTATCTTAAGAAAAATAGTAAAGTTGTTGACATATTTACACACACATTCAATTTTTGAGATTGTCATTATTTTCATTTTAAAGACTATTGAAACAAGAGCAGAACATTGAAACAAAACTGCCTTAGTCAAATCACTACCTTGACAGATCATCTACTATAGAACCTCTGAACAGTCTCCTCTGGGGATATACAATGCTCTTATGTTATTATTTCATTAACTCTCCTAACCAAAGTTTTGGTAATACATGTAACATCTTCCAGCTTTCCTACAAAATCCCTTCAAGTTATTATTCTAGAATGAGAATGTGCTTCATTTATTTAATTTCTGCTTAACATTGAGCATTATTATGTAGCACTTCTAAAATTTCACAAGTGTGTATTTAGGAATGGAGAAGAGACAATAAAGTAAGCCCTACTTTTATCTCTTAAGCTTATAATCTTGTTTCCCAAATCCACTGATCATTGAATATGTGATTGGTATCTTAACTAGTTTCTATGATAATACAATAGAATAAATGCTACTGCAATGCTTATATAAGAACTTACTGTGTAATAAAAAATATATGTATATATATATGTTGTAATCTAATAACTGATTCTATAAAATAATACCCATAAGAAAGTATTCTTAGAAAAGTATTGCTTTCTAAATTTGTTTTAATTTGATATTAACGTAGCATCTTTAAGATGAGGCCATTAATTTTTAAGATGAGGCCATTAATTTTTTTGGCGAAGGTGTGTTAAAATATTTGAATTTGTAGCCAATATTTACAAATTGAAAGTTTTTACAAAATTCCAGATTATAATCGAATTTACTTCACTTCCCTGTGCTTCAGCTATTTCTATTAAAAAGGGGAGACAATAATGACGACGCCTCAAAAAATACCACTCACTTGGGAATAGCTGGAACATTTTGCATGAGGTGTGAGGCTTAATGAACCAATACCCATAAGGCATGCTCAAAGCCTTGGCATATAATCAATGCTGCACTGTCACAGAGAACAGCCTTGCTCAGCACCATGGAGAACTTGATGCACCAGGACAGACTTCTTGTTTCTGAGGAAAGCTTCCTAGACTCTCAGTGCTCTGTTCAGGTAAGAAAGTATCTCATGGTTCCCGTGGTGATCATGCAGGGGAGGCTGAAAAGAGTCTAGGCAGGCCGGCTGTACACCTGCGGACAGTGTACAGAGTCACGACGTTGTCTCTGCCCGTAGCAGAATTTGAACATAATTTTAACGAGAACTGGACAAAAACATAGTGGTCTTAGAAAAAAAATAAGCACAATAACTACTATTTTTACTGCAATGCTAATTGTAGCAATAATTTACAATAGATAATATATATTAGTATATGGATATATAACATAAAACGCTTATATTCAGTTGCATATATGTCTGAAAACCACAGCAATCACCTCATAAACACTTCTGTTATAAAGGAAATGAAAGAAGAATATAGATCGAAGGTATTTTATAATTTAAAAAAGAAAAGTATTTTTAAATATTTCAACTTGATTTACATATAAAATTAAGTGTAAGAACAAAAATTCATGCATAGATGAGTCAGTTTCCAAAAATAAAAGGTCAAAGGGAGATTTTCCATCTTATCAGAATTTGTAAATTATTCTCTGTCATTTTAAAACAATGTTATCTTTCTCTAGGATAACCATAGTTATTTACTTATTTATGGTACATTATGGAGAGACCAGAATCAGTGTGCTGTATAAGTCAGGACAAATGAGGTAGAAATACTCCTTATTTGGGGATGATGGTGTTTTGTGTGTGGTGTGGGGCAATGCCAACATACCAATTGGAGCAAAAGAAAAGTCCATTTTAAAATAAAATATGGGTAAACTACAGTGAGCTTATTGAAAGGCAAGTAACATTTTTTTTTAAGATTTATTTATTTATTCATACAGAATCGGGGTACAGGCCAGAGATGCGGAGGGTGAGAGGATTCACCAGGAACAGAGTGGGGAGCAGAACAGGCAGATCGAGGAAGTAGACTGCTGAGGGGAGCAGTGTGCGGGTTAGGAGAGGTATGCCATGCCATGTGGATCTCCTCCGGGGCAGGCGGGTATCGAACTCATGCGAAATTGGCCCAAGCCTCCTAGTGCAATGCTTTAACCCATTGCGCCACCAGGGAGGGCCGGGAAGTGACATTTTTAAAAAAGATTTATTTATTTATTTATTCATACAGAACTGGAGTACAAGCCAGAGGTGCAGGGGCAGTGAGAGGATTCACCAGAGATAGAGTGGGGAACCGAACAGGCAGATCTGCTAAATACACTGCTGAGGGGAGCAGTGGGCTGTCCAGGAGAGGTCTGCCACGCCATGTGGGTCACCTCCACGTCTGGGGATCGAACTTACACTGAAGCGGCTGAGGCCAGCTTGCAGTTCTTCGTCCTAACCCACTGCACCAGCAGGGAGGGCCTGGGAAGTAAAATTTAAAGCACAGTACACAGGACCATATTTTTGTTTCTGTTTTAGAGAAAATTTTCTTTAACAAGGTTCAAGAACTTCAAATATAAACAACTGTGTTTTGTTACAATGGTATTTGTTTCTATAATAAATATCCCCAGTTACTTTCAATAAAAATATAAAAGAGTCATTATAGAGATTTTACATGAATTAAATCTACTACCTGTGAATATCTAAAATACCAAAGGAATTTAAAAAAAAAGAGTTAACAAAATCAAAAGATGAAAAACACAATAGAAAATGTTTTCGTGTCATTGAAGAACATATAAAAGGAAAAAGCATGGTTAACCTATATTTGAAGAAATTCTTAGGAGTGGAATCATGCACTTAAAACGAGTGCTATAGCTCAGATTAGCAAAAACCTTCAAATTGATCAGTGCTAATTAATGGTGACAATGTGGTCTTATAAAGTAGAGTGGTCACTGAAGAAATGGGGAATACTTGAGATTAATATTACTCAATATTCAAAACCTCTACTCTAAAAATTAATTGTCATCGAGTTCATCTTGGAAGCTCCTTGTAGCATTGATTATAGTGCCAGGGATGTGAAAACCACTTAAGTGGTCATCACTAAGAAAATGAATATGCAAATTTTTGTGGACACAAGCTAAACTATATACCATAGCTCATACAACCACAGCCACAGTATTAAAGTGGATACAAGAGAAGTGATTATAAGAATAAAATCTTTACCCACTGACATATATGTGAACAAAAATTTTCCACATAGGCTATACATTATATTGTATATTTTACAAAGATATACAAGTAGACCATTGTGGTTGTTTGATTTAAGTACTGTTTCCCATTCTTTAACTGCAAGGGGTATTTCCATGGCTTTGTTATGATTGGATGTTTGGCTAATGGAAGCTCAAGTTAGAGTTGTGGAAGAAGAGAATCACTATTTTTTTCTTTCCTTTCCTCCCTTCTCCTCTCCTCTGTTCCCCTCCCCTTACCCCTAGCTATCTCTGTCCCCCATCACCTTCTACCCACTTCCTCCCACCTTTTAGTTTTGTCCGTGATTTTGATTTGTCACTAGAGTTTCCATTTTTGTGGTCCTAACTCCTTCAACGCTAGTCCTGGAGCCTGACAGATTCCCCTGAAGTCTAGATTCGGTTGAACACCACCCCTTTCCTGAGCTCATTCTAGCCACGAGGTGATTCCCTTTTGTCTTCTTTGCTGATGTTTCACTTCTGTTGATGTTTCGATTGCTTCACCGTCCTGCTTTTCTTCTTAATTTTTCTACCACCTGTTAAAAGCTTTATATTTAACTTCTTACCTGAAATACTAGAAAAGTTTCTGCTTGCTGTTTGGAAACTAATTGATATGGTATCTGATATTGGCAGTGATGCCAGAAAACAGCCTGAAAATAAGACTGAGTTGGGATCTCATCCCTTGACCTTTAACACAACAGTAACCACCTTATAGAGAAAAAGTGAAATATAGCAATCTGTAACAGGAAGAGGTGTTACGTGTGCAGTAGCTTGAGGTGAAACATTGGTTGAAAGCAGGTATTTGGAGGATCAAGTAATGACTGAACATAACCACCATGATAACAAGGATGAGTATGGGGCTGCAGCTATTTCTAACTATGATCAAGGGTTTATGGGGGGACAGGGAGCTATGGGGGAGAAACTCAAGATTCTGTAATATTCCCTGCTCTGTCATAATGTGTTACTCAAGAGACTCATTTTCAGCATATTTCAGAGAATGTCACATGGGTCAAATATATTGAAGATAAGTTGTTTTCAGGAATGAGCAAGGAGCAAGCACCCCAAATGCTATATTAATATATAGTGTCAGAAATTGGGCGATAAACACATATATCTGTGAGTCTCATAGGTTGAAGAATACTGAGGTATTTCCTCAAAACTGGAAGATGAGTTTTTGGAGGCTGTATATGTCACATTAGGTGTGTTGCTCAAGGAATTTATGGACTAGTGTGAAGGTTTCCTGCTGCTGCCTGACTGTTTGCTTCAGCATCTGTTGTTTGACTTATCACCCACAACTAATCCCCTTATTTGAAATCCCCTGCTTGAAACACTAGATGGCTTCTATTTTCTTGCATAGTCATTGATTTATACAGTATGCATCAAAAGAACATAATCTCTACAAATGATAGTGAGTTTCTATGTGGGAGACAGACAGTAGAAGAAACTATAAAATGATACGAAGGAGAGAGCTTGAAGAGACTATGCTATACATGTAGGCATATAATTTACCCTAATAATCTTAAAAACCTATATATCCCAAGCTAAGATTATGAAATCTATTAAAGTTTAAAGTGGGGAATTAAAAATGTAAACTCTGATCTCTGGATGTGAAAGCTCTTTTAGTGACTTTTGCTGTTTCTTACTTGCTTTCATGTTTTAATTTTTATATGGTCCTTGTTAAATTACTCCTTCAGCATGTGCATACACACACATGTATATATTCACATATATTCTTATATATATATCTTATATTTATATATAAATATATATTTGCATATATATGCATATATGCATACATATATATATATTTGCATTCTATAAAGCAATGAGTCTTAAGGGTGGGAATTGTATACTTGGAGAAGAGTTATTATGAGAAGTTCCATTAAAGACAGTGTTAGATTTTTCACCCAAAGCTCTGTGGTTTATTTTTCTGTCTTTGGGAATTTCACAAACAACTTGTAAAATTCTAGCCAAACCTTTGAGGTTTGCCTCTCCATAAGTGTAGGGAACAAGCCAAAGGCTGCCGCTCCAGCCAAATGAAACAATGCAAACCACAAGACCTGCTGGCCTGGCTCCTCTTCCCTTGACTTGATTTTAAGGCCCTGGAGAGAAAACCACCTGAGTCACATTTGTATATGGATCAAGCTCTTGAGAATTAGCCACAAAATAATGATTCTTGCTTAATTTGGATTAAAGGGATAAGCATGTTGAATACTATGAAGCAGGATCTATTTTGTTCCCACCGTTCTTGGTGTGTGTGTGTGTGTGTGTGTGTGTAGTTTTAATTGTTAACATATAAAAAACAGCCTCAGCAGAGGTGTGCTGCTACTTCTAGAATTTCTGATGGACACAGTGATGCAGGTATCACCTCAAAAAAATCCTCTTCAGAAACATACCCTCCACCAACTGTGTAACAGACAGCATACAGCTTGAACACAGAGTTCATGCATTTTAACACGACTGTTATTCACTAGTAAACCTACTTAATAAAAGTTTATTTTGAATTATCTGGCTCAATTTGAACCCTAGAGAAGGCTGGTCATACACCACATTTTTCTTCCTTGTCTCTATCTTTTTAGCACCATGCTCTTCTCCAATCTCAACCTTTATTATATCGCTGTGCAAAATCAATTTATTTAAGATTTGTTAAGCAATATAATATCTGGAGCCTGATTGCTGGAGTTGGTTAACCTTTCAGTGTCTCAGTTTCATTACCTGTTTTATCTTCATGGGATTATTCTGAGATAAAATGAGTTAATACAGAAAAAATACCCACCATAGTATCTGGAACACTGGAAATGCTCATTCAGTGTTTGCTGCTAGTGGAAGTAATTCAATGTCTTATAGTGTGTTAGGTATTGGACTTTAAAGAAAATGGTTAACTCTGAGTAGTCTTTGAAAATTAAAACTTATTTGAGCTCATTTGGTCACAAATTATTTATTTTTGTTGAAATAAAAACAATATATATATATATATAAGCATTCAGGTTAATGTTTCTTGCACTTAGTAAGAAAGCTCTTATAGAACTAAGCATTTTTACTCAGTTTACTCACTTTCACTCAATTCTTGAGTTATCTGCAGTTTCCGTGCAAACAATGTAGAGTAATTCTAGCAGATGTAGCAAATAATGTTAAAAACTTCAATGACTTAACAAAATACAAGCTCAGGATATGTGGGTTCTCCTGGTTGGCATGTGGCTTTCCTCTGCATACTGGGTCAAGGACCAAGGTCCTTTCCATAATGGGATTCCACTAGCATCCAGGGTTCTGTTTCTCAACACAAGATGGGTTAGCAAGGATAGATTGGGGTGTAATTGCTTTCTCAGTGCTTTGTTCTGGAAGTGATAAACTGCATTATACCTTATAGAGCTGCATTCAGATGCAGCAAGATTTGGAAAACAAACTGTACTTGGGAAAGGCTCATAAAACACAACTCTACAGAAGAGGGATAACCATTTTTAGTGTCTGGTCAGCTACTTCTTCCATACAAGGATGAAATAAATATAAGACCTATTCTCTTATAGCCAGAGAAAAGTTGGAGCACAGGCTGCAAAACAGGAGATGAGGTTCAACATTATCCTAGGGAGTTTGAGAAGAGGATGTAGACATTACACCTGCCTCATGAGTGAACAGAATTTACCAAGACAAATGAAGGCTATCATATTCTTAAAAAAAAATGGCTATGATGTGTAGAGTGACTTCATAGGGCTAGAACATAGATGTGGGGAGTTGACTGGGAGATAACAAGTACTTTGCTAAATAATGTTTTGGAGGAGAATATAATAATTTATATAAAAATGATCCTGAAATCAGGGTATAAGACATATGAAAGTAGTAGAGAGTGTGAAGCTACTTAAATAATGGAGACACATGAATAGAGAGAGGTGAAGATGGTAGATTCTAGAGGAAAATCAAAGTTTTGGTATTTTCCTTTCATATTTGCCCCGTTCTTTCTACATGTGATTTCTACTCTTATTTGTGTCATTCATGATGAAACGAAAACTAAGTGGATGACAACTTTTATGAGATTTTGGAGTTTATAAATTATTTTTTATTTCTTTGAAAAATTATTTTAAATTTGCAAAACAAAAAGAACAATGGTGTCAATATATGTATATAGGATGCTAGGTTATGAACAGTGGAACAGTAATCCACCATGCCAGACTGAAAGTAATTGATTTAAACATGCACATGCACACACACATATTTTATTATATGGGAGACAGAATCAGTTAGGACTTGACTACAAATAAAGAAAAGAAACATTTACTTGACTTGTCTTTCTTTTGATTGTTTACTTCCCTTACATATGCCACAGTTAACGTCCTAGTGATTGTAAATCCACTAGGAGATTTAGTTTACATATAAGTAACCATCATCTTCTCTTTTCTGGGAACTTGGCTGTCATTTGGGTTCATCAAATATTTGAGGGTTATTTTCAAAGACTCTAGATTATTCAGTGCCAGCCATCCTTGGACCAACAACTTACCCTTGATTCTTAAGTAGCTTCTTTCAAAGAAATTTAATCTGCATGTTTCTACTCCATTTAGAATTAGATCATCAAAATATAGTTTTGCATGAGCTATCCAAAATCCTTGTGTGAGTTGCACTTTTTTCACCACTAAATGAAGTTGTCTCATTTGTTAAACTTCAAGTTTGCTGCAAAGCTAGAAACCCCTTAGAATCTGATTTTAAGACTTGGCAGTCTCTATTTTCTTATCTCTAAGGCATATACTAGGTGTTTTAGGAGTTTCTTTTTGAACACTTTTTAGAACATGGCTTAGAGTTTTTTCATATAGGGATAAGTTCCATCCTTTCCACTAAGCCACAATTCTTCCATTTGAAGCCTCTCCTGAACTAAAAGGAAGCTGCACAGGTAGACTGTTATGATGGCTTCAGAGAAAAGAGTTTGGATAAGATATTTCTAATTTTCTATTCAAGATCATCTCATATACTTTCTCAAGCAAAATCTGAGCTCAAAATCACTTCCTGCCACAAGATTCTGAATATCATTATAATTTTCCTTCATGCATCACTGCTACCATAATCAATCCTTTTGCAAGATAACCTTTTTTTTTATATACTTCATGGAGATCTCACACTCTTTATATATGTATGTAAATACATACAGAGACACATATTTATTTTATAGAAACCTAGAGAAATTAATGGCCCAATTTTTCTATATATGAATGCTGTGTTAATCATAATTAAATATTTTATTTGCTGTTAAGTAATTTCTTAGTTTATTGGTAAATTTACAATTTACAAAATCAATTATAAATTTGTAAATTATAAATTATAATTAAAATCAATTACATTTTTTTAAAGATTTATTTATTTATTCATACAGAGGGTGAGAGAATTCACCAGAGACAGAGTAGGGAGCAGAACAGGCAGATCTACTAAGTACATTGCTGAGAGGAGCAGCGGGCAGGTCAGGAGGGGTCTGCCACTCCATGTGGTCACCTCCGGGGCAGGCAGGGATCTAACTCATGCTAAAGTGGCTTTAGCTTCTCAGTGCTGTGCTTTAACCCGCTGCGCCACCAGGGAGGGCCTCAGTTACATTTTTAATAACATTACTTCAAATGTATTGCATATTGCCTCTCAATAGCTGCACATATTTTATGAGGAAATTGCTTGTATTAATGTTTAAGAATAATTTTAGACTCCATGATGTAGTTATGAATGAATGACAAAAGGAATTAATATACATGCTTAGCATTGTCCAAGAGTATTATGTCAAAGCAGCTTCTAAATCTTCTAATCTTACTTAACAGAATTCCATGTATTTCATATGATAGTTACCAATACATGTTTTCAGGTTATATTTATTTCTTAAATATAAGAGAGTTTATATTTCGTAAAATTTACGTGTTTTAGAACTAATACAGTAAGGTAAGTTTTGGGGTGGTATAACATTCTTATTGATCATTTATCATGTCTTATTCCAGCTCCTTATTCATTTCTATACTCAGCATTTTTCCTTTTATCTCCATTTCTTTGGTTTCCCCATAGTAGTCTAGAACTAATGCTCTTCCTCTGTCAGCCCATTATTACCTGAAACTCTTTGCACTGTAACATTTTCATTCACATAATACTAAATGCTACGGATATTACATTTTTTTCTATTCACCAACATTTCACTCCAATAATTACTTGTCAGTTGTCTTTTCCATTCTAATATGTTGTTTTCGTCTGTGTCAGCTTTCATCCTAGTCATCTTCCCCTACTCCTGTCCACCACTGTCAGGCTCTTATATTGGTTCCTCATAAACCTATTTCATTGCTTTTGCTCTTTATGATGATAATTATTATTTTCACTACTTTAGATGATGAATCTGAAGCCACTTTAACAATACACAAAAAGGAAATGGCGTGATTATTATTTGAATCAATTATGTGCCTCCAAAGTTAGAATTTTCCTCACATCATCATAGTTTCATGTACTCTTCCCACCCCAGTTCTGATCCTATTCCCCTCTCTACCTCCGTAGAATTTCTATGGTGATGGCACATGGGTTAATTGGCCATGGGAAGTCCATGGGGATATACACACACACACACACA
>NW_004567104.1:52143577-52174970 GCF_000260355.1 Condylura cristata | reverse complement strand
TGCATGCTCTGGCTCCTTCTCACTTTAACACCAGTAACCACTGACATTTTCACTGTCTGCATAGTTCTGTCTTTTCCAGACTGTCATTTAGTAGATATTATCCAGTATGTAGCCTTTCAGATTGGTTTCTGTCATTTATCAGTATGCATTTAAATTTGCTCCATATCTATTTACAACTTGATATTTTTTAACTCTTAATAATATTCCATTCTCTGGACATATGACAAATAATTAATTCATCCACCCATGTTATTTCCATGTTTTGGCAATTATGAAAAAACTTGCTATAAACATCTTCATGCAGGTTTTTGTTCAGACAGTTTTTTTTTCCAGTTCCTTTGGGTATATACCCTGCTGGGTTGTATAGTAGGAGTATATTTAATTTCATCAAACTGTCTTCCAAGTGTTTTTATAATTTTGTATTCCAGTCAGCCAAGATTGAGAGCTCATGTTGCACCACTTCCTACCAGCATTTGGTATTGCAATATTTTGAATTTTGGCTACCTTTCTAATAGGTGTGTAGAGTTAGCAAAAGTTGTTTTAATTTTCAATTGCCTAATGACTTAGGATGTTGAGCATCTTTTAAAAAGCTTATTTACCACATGTATATGTATATATGTGTATGGTTTTGTGTGTGTGTGTATATATATATATATATATATGTATAATCTATCTATCTATATATATATGATATATTGTGTGTGTGTGTATATATATATATGTATATATGTATAATCTATCTATCTATCTATATAATCATTTATCATATAGCTATAGAACCTGGTAACCCCCAGTGGTAACCAACCTTTAATGAACAACATTAGGAATCTTCTGAGTAGACCAGGGCAAGTTCAATTAGAAGAGTATCTATTCTCCTCAACAACATAGTTGAATAAGGGCCAGATAAATAAAAGTTTACAGTCAAATTAAAATAAAAAAAATCCCAGACATAATTCACATTCCCAGACCATAGCTAGGCTGCCTTTAGGGATTACCAGTCTACCTGATAAATGTACCATGGCTTGATTTTCTTTCTTTTGGGGGGCTTCTCCAACCAATGCTTAGTCCAGGTTCTACCCCTTCACTCTTTTAACCTTCATCCCCCTGCATGCCTAGTTTTGAGTGACATATAGTCTTTCAAGAGCACTATTTTCAATTTTCCTTCCTGCAGTTTAAACAATTTACCATAAGAATGCAAATTACATTATCAGGTGATTGTTAAAAAAAAAAAAAAAACTGAAGAATTTTATCAAGTTGTCCCTAAATCCAGATAACCTACTTAATTATAAACTAGTCTTCATATTTTCCTAGCCCCCAAGTCCTTATATTTTTATGCTTAGATATTGTAACCCATGTATTCCTTTGTACAAAAAAACAACTTAAATGTACTTAATTAATATTGCATGCCTCTTGTATTCATTTCTACAAAGTTTTGCAACCTAGTGCCCTTTCAGTAAGTTATGAAGTTTTAGTGATTCATAATGAAGAGAAAAACAAGTATAATTAATCTGTGCCAACTCTTTCAGCTCTCCTGTATACTTTAGCTCTATCACTTTGGAGATTTAGGTGTGACAGTAACTAATACATTCCCATACGTGTCTAACACCTCCTCTTAACAGTCACAGACTTCCTTATGCACAATCATTCTGGAAAGTGTAGATTTATTCCCTTATGAGCATTTTCAAAAAGGTGCAAACTGAAGTGTAAATGGCATTCATCTCACCAAATCAATTGGAATGTAACTGCTGTTAAGGTGTTTTGTTTGTTTTGCTTTTTAAAAAAGAAATATAATGCCTCTCTCAGAGTAAAGATTTGAATACAGAATAACTAGGGACTAACTAACATCAGACTGTTTAGGCAGTTTGATTTGCAGTTTTAATTTGGAAACAGTCATGGTTTTGGTGTATTAAGACAAGTCAAGAAATCTGAATAAACAATGACATAGGTCTTTCCTGGTCTACTTGGTGTATTCTGGAAGAGAGGAAAATGGGACTTTGCTCAGGTGACAAATCTGCTCTGCTCTCTCATGCATGTAAGCATAATCTAAGACTAGCTGTGAGGGCAATTTCATTTTCAAATAATTTATTCATTAAATAATCTCTTCCACATCTTATTAAAACCCAATAAGCATAAGAAAAAGCGAGAAAAGGCACTGCTATTAGAAACTACAATCAATCTCATTGATTTAAAAAGTGAATTGCCACCCCCATCCCTCAGGTTAGATTGTGAGTCCCTTAAATAAATCAACTGGAATTTAAGCATCTTTGTTTCTCTTGTGCTTATCACAGTAATGACAGACAATACAAAAGCAATGAGTGGTTGTTGTACAAACTAAAGACATAAATATGCTGCTGTTAGAAGATATTGCAGAGGCACTAAGATGTTTAAAAAGATGCAACCACTTAATAGACTATAGTTAGTTACATGGTTTAATTCCATGGTTGGAATTAATCATTTTCTTCTTGTCAGAGTTGACTTTTTTTAAATCACTAAGGATGGGGTTAATTTTGACAGGTAAGTTTTATAGTTTGGATACACATTAAACATTTGGTTTTAATTGAAGCCTTTTTACTCAGGCCACCCAAAAGCTTCCTTGTAAGAACATGTTTATGTCTGTATGTTTTTTTCCCTGTCACCATTTGCTGATGCAGTATTTAATTTCTTTCATTTATAGCCTAAAGTATAATATTCTTCCAATTGAAAGAGAGTTCACTGAGCATGAAAAAATATATTTTCCAGTTTTCCATTAGGAAATCCAAACCTTCATAGTTCCATTTCGATGCTGCATTTCACTATTTTGTCCCAATTCACTAGTTACAGATGTTTTTAAAAGTGCTGGAAGGCATGAGACCAAGATCTAACAGGAATATGGAAATTAACTCAGTAGGTATCCTAAATTTTATTTCCCCTAAGCCCTCATGTTAAACTTACACAAAACTAAAATATCTAGTAAATTCATTCAATTTAGATTTTTTTAAATGCATGAGACTAATTGTTTTATTATTTTAGGAAAAAACAGACTAAGAGAGAAAGTGGTGAAAGAGAAATTTCTTTAACATTTTTTTTTTGTTTTTAATCTAGAAGACAGCAAAACCCCTAAAATCTTTTATTTCATTTGTTGCTAAATTCACAATAGGAAAAATTATCTGCAGGTTCTAAAAACAATGTGATCTAGGACTCAGAGGACCAGGTCGTAAAATGTCACTATCTTGGTGTAAGAATATATTTATTTATAATGAACTCTTAATAATTTATAGAAATGACCCACCCAAAGTGATCATTTATAAATTTCTTATAAGTTGTGGTTTGCAATTTAGTTAATTTTAAGTTATCATTACAAAAAAAATACCCTCGTAGAAGTGTGACATTCTTTCAGAATTTTAGGAAAATAAAGAAAAAACAATAAAGATTTTCTACATTTACTGAATTGAGAATGAGACATTATTGAAAGGCATCAACACTTGAGCTATTAGAAACTTGTACTGTATAGAAAAGCAAAGATAATTTTCCAAGCTCTACCACAGCCTAAATAAAATATCCCTCAAGACCACACAGATCCCTTAGCCTAGATTGCATTCTCAGCATATATTTTTGTAGTAAGAAAAGGATGCCACAGTTTGCAAATATAATTTTTTCAGGATCTAGAAAAGTTATGTTAAACAGTGTTCTCTATGAGAAAAATTAGCATTCTATTTTATAAGCTAAATTTTTCTTAAAGCAAATAATTCAATAAGCATTCATTCAGCTAAGCATATAAAATGAGTAAGTTAGTGTCTATGTAGAGAAAATTCATACAGGAAGGGGCAGGGAGGAACAAACATCACTCTACTACACACTGCTTGTTGATATCCTGATGGTTTAAATGCAGGGAATTTATTGATTCTATGTGGGTTTGTCCACTGAAGGTTTCCTATACTTAAATGTTCATTGCAACTTAAATGGGTCCACAGTTTTATGAACTTAGGTATAAATTCAGGTGGTATAAATTCATTCAATTAAACTTCAGAAGAATTAGATCACTGAATGAATTGCTTACCTTTATATATCTGGGCTTTTATCAATAACCCTATGCATTAAAAATGATTAATTTTACATGAATATAAAATAAAATAATTTGAAGTGGATTGAAGATGTGTATTTTAAATGGAGTTGGTTGTATTTGGACTATGCTATATGACAACTTAGTATTTTATCACGGTCAAGATAGTAGTCACAATCACATGTGGGTTTGCGTATGTATACAGACATACAGACTTAAAACATTTAAAAAGGTTGCAGATTTTCCTGGTCTTTTATATTTGGAAGAACACATATTTTAAATGTACTATAAATTTCCTCTTTCCCACTCTTCCTCAGCTACTACCGGTGAATTTGCAAGGATAGATCCTCAACCCCTCTTTGCAATCCTGCAACACAACTGAAACCACAATTTAAAAGTTAGTGTGTTTGACAATATCAAACTGTGTACTTCATTAAAACCTAGACTTTGCCAGTCAAAGGTGATATGGGGAGACTTAATTCATGTGTGTAACCCTTGAATGACAATGAAAACAGTGAACCAAACTCTTGCATACTTGTTAATAAATGAGTACATGTAATAATTATAGCTTTCATTACATATTAGGAAATACAGGTAAAGTATAATTTAAGATCTTATGACTATCAGATTGGGTAAGTTTTTCCTTATTTTAACCAATGCAGAAACTGACAAAACACCATCAAGAATGCAAAAAAAGAACTTAAACCAACATTTGTCTGACTTACTTGCTCTTACAGTGTGATGAATCTACACAAAGCAGTAGTGAGAGCAGAAGCTTTTGCATATGTAAGGCCATAAAAAAAAAGTCCTAATCCCCAAAAATATGTTATACCCCATCTTCCTTCCTCTTCCTCCCCACCTCATATGTGTCTTCCTCTTCATAATGAAATAGTCGCTTTAGGATAAGTCCTCAAATGCTTACGTCATAATAGCCAACTGTTGGAATCTATGGTTATGAGAACCAAAAGTTTTCATATAAGTGATCTTTAAGAGGAAAGTCAGCATTGGAAATCTAATGCTTTGTGATGCCTTCTCATAAATGATTTATCACAGAGCCTCAAAGCAGACTTTGACACTGTCCACCAGGGGCAAGAGATGACTAGTTTAGATATAGGATATTTGAAGCATAAAAACGGTGAATGATAAAGTATTTTTAAAACTACCTGAGACGGGCCCTTCCTGGTGGTGCAGCAGGTTAAAGCACAGCACTGAGAATCTAGAGCCGCTTCCGCATGAGTTTGATTCCCGCCTGCCCCGGAGGTGACCACATGGCGTGGCAGACCTCTCCTGACCCGCCCACTGCTCCCCTCAGCAGTGTACTTCGTGGATCTGCCTGTTCTGCTCCCCACTCTGTCTCTGGTGAAGCCTCTCACCACCCCTGAGCCTCTGGTCTGTACCCCAGTTCTGTATGCATAAATAAATAAATCTTTAAAAAAAAAAAAAACTACCTGAGACACTGAAGTATAAAATTTTAAGGTGACAGAACCTTTTCACAGTTACAGCATTCTATGCAGATCTGACTACACTTTTGCTGTTCTTTAGCTGACACAGTGATCAAATACGTATAAACAGAAAATTTTACCTATCGTATCTAAAGGGAAACTTTCAAACATCTCATGAATAATATATATGTTTAAGACTTCAAATACCACTGAAGCAATAACAGGAAACTATAAGTTAAAACATCAGACAAATAAAACACATATCATGACTGACTGAGTGTTTTATGATATTCCCTATGAGAAGAATTCAAATAAATGTCTATAATAGCCTATTGCAGATATCTATATTAAGAAGAGGCAAATGATCACTTATAAGAAAACTTACAACATAAAAAATATTATTGGCTAATGAACCATTTCCAATTGGAAACTGATAATGTAAGGAATACTAGACAGAATTTTTGAAAATAGTGGTAAGTTTGTTAATGCTAACCAGCAAGACATAAAATAATTTTTCTTTACTTCAGAAATGTGTTGCACTATACAGAGAATTTACAGTTTTAAAGAGAATGATTGATGTCTTGAATTTGAAAAAGTCCACATAATTTAGTAATATAACCTCCTTTTCTGTTATGATTTGAAGCATTTGCAGCTGTAATGGCCTTTGAGTCCCTGGGATAAAGGCTTCAGCCAAAGCCAGGAGTTGCCTATAAAGTTTTCTTTGACAGAAACTGGGACGGAATCCAGGCTCATTTCAGCAATATTTGTGGAGAAGAGGATTGAACTCAATATATTTGACCCAAAAGTGCATTTTTGGGGCTTGCACCATATTTATTAAAGCCTTGTGGCAGAACTAGAAGTTATTAAATGGTTGGAGCTGGCTTATAAAGACACAGTTGTAAGCAGTCATAGTTCAATTCGACATACTTTTACTGATCACCTACCTGGAGCCATATCCTAGTTTTGGAGCTCAAGGTTATAAAAAATAGACAAATATCATCCACAGACCCAGGCAACTTTCAATCTAGTAGAGGAAGAAAGCAGATATAAATAACTATAACACATGGCACAGTATGATCAAAGATTATAAAAGAGGTACACAGAGCAACTGAGAAGCATATATCCTGAAAAGATCAGGATCACATCATGCACATCATGGGGGAAGTGATGTATGAGTCAGGTGCTGGTGAAATGGTGATGCCCACACATTGTATGTGTGTGGTGTAGCATGAAGGACAGGATTCCTACTGAAAAAAAAAAATCAGTAAATTCAGAATATAACAAGTAAATGGAAATGGCCTTTCATGAAATGACATTTGACCAGATTGTGAGATGTTTTTAGAGGAATATACCAGGACAATAATTTGATACATTTAAAAATGGTATAAAAAGGGCCTCCCTGGTGAACAAGGAATTAAGATGCAGATCTACGAAGCTATGAAGTTATCTGAAGCCACTGCAGCACAAGTTCAAATACCAGCCAGGGAGGTGACCCACATGGCACAGCAGACCTCTCCTGTCTTACCCATTGCTCCGCTCAGCAGTGTATTTAGTAGATCTGTCTCTGGTGAATCCTTTCACTCCCACCAACTCTGGCTGGTATTCCCCAGTTCTTGAATACCTAAGTAAATAAATTCTTAAAATAAAAGTAAAAATAGTATAAAAGATTTCAGGTTAAGACTTTCATGTCACTGTTATTGACTCCATTACAGTTGGAGATATGGGCTCATCATATGAGAATGAAAATGCAAAATTTAGAGATCAGGGAGTTAAAGTTTTCTTTTCACTACTTACCATTCCTGTGATCATGTGTTTTAGTTTCTTACTGTAATTATTAAAAAAAAAAAAATCCCAATTAGTGATTTAAATTAATCAAATGATATAAGCCCATTATCTGATAGTTCTGGAGGTCAGAGGTGAGAGCTGTCCAGTTTCTAGACTTGCCAGGGGGAAATCTTTTTCTTTGTCATGTCCAACTTGAGGTTTCCTACATATCTTGACTTGTGAGCTTTTCTTTCCTCCTCTCAGCTAGCAGCACGGCATTGTCTAATCCCTGTCCTTACTGTTTCTGTCATCTACCTTCTCTGACTTTGACCCTTTAATCTCCTTCAGAAAAAGAGCCTTGGAAGTACATTGTGCCCACTTGTGTAATTCCGGCACATCACTTCATCTCATAACCTTTCTTTAATCATATCTACAATGTTCCCTTTGTCTTATAAGTGAAGATAGTTCCATATTCTGATTAATCAAATATGGACATCTTTGAGGATTACTTTTCAAACTACCATATCCCGGGACTACTTTTACCTTCTAAAATTTAGCTTTATTTTTCATTTTTTTTTTTAAGTAAAGAGAATGAGTTTAATCTCATTTGGTTGTTCTGAGGCTCAAATGAAAAAAAAAATTATAAAAATGCAATAGCCACTGTTGTTGTTAATGATATTGTCACCTGAGCACTCCAAACAATAGGGTGAGTTTTATAGAATTCATTTAGCAATGTAGAAGAGTTGGCCAGGCTACCAGAACTTACTATTGACAAGTTAGGTCAATGTTGAATATAGTGAAATTTGTTGTAAAGGTATTGGAGAAAAAGAGGTTACTCACGTGTAAATATTCAGTTGGATAGAAGACCAACTTCAAATATTTACAGTATGTGTGGACAGGTGTGAAATGAATATTCTTCAGATTTTTAGAGGACCTGAAAATTTATAAGAAAGTGATATTATTCCAAAACCAAAATGATAAAAAAAATCTCAGACGTGATCACTGGTCAAAAACAAATGTTAAAATATGTGCACAATAAATAACAATCAAATATAAATAATTAAACAATAAAATAATTGATAAGCATTTTAAAAGCAACAGTCAGTGTTTTAGGTATACTTTAAGATGCTAGTAGAATGTAAATTAACAGTCCAAACTTTTTTGATTGCTTTGGTTCTGAAATTTTTTAGGCAAAAATGCATTTTTTTTTACTTTTTCTAGATTTTGTTTTGATAAAGCAATAATACAATAGCTGTTAGCTCCAAAATGGAGTATGAGACAACCCACCACATACAAGTGAAAAATATCTTACAAATATCAGCCAGACATTCACACTGAGTTCATAAAGATATTAATTTGTTGTAGAGAAATATTCCTTTGAAAAAATTCTCCTGTGTTTCTTTCATTGAACCTATGTAAACTCTTGCAGGTGGGACTTAAAAAAAAAAAAGATTTATATATTCATACAGAACTGGGGTACAAGGCAGAGGTGCAGGGGTGGTGACAGGTTTCACCAGAGACAGAGTTGGGAGCAGAACAAGCAGGTCAATGCAATACACTGTTGAGGGGAGCAGTGGGCCAGTCAGGAGAGGTCTGCATACCACGTGGATCACCTCTGGGGCCAGGGACTGAAATCGCTACCAAGAGGCTACAGGCAGTTTGCAGTACCAGGTCCTATCTCCTTGTGCCACCAGGGAGAGCTTGGGACTGTTATTATTATTATTTTTATCTCAGTGTTATCTGGAGAGCTTTATCTTTTCTCTAGACCTTTGTCTAGTGATGAGGTTGACTACTGCCCAGATCTAGAGGATGAGGGGTAGAGTATCTCCTTGTTGTGATGATAGGGATAAGGTGCTATTGTCTTAGAATAAGCCTGCAGTATTAGAATTTATCCAAGTAAGAAGTGCTTGAGTTTTTGCTATAGATGGCTAGGGGAAAGAAAAGACTGATGAGGGTTCCATTTTATCCTATCCAATAGTACTTCCTCAAAGGATAAAAGAACTGCAACTTTCAGGAGGAAAGGGAATTGTTCATATTCATTAAGGTACATCAAAAAAATAAGCGGCAACTTAAAGATAACTTCGGCAAAATGCAATTAAAAATTATGGTGGGATGTTTTGAAAAATATTCACAAAAGTATAACTTTTAAACATCCATCAGAACTTGAGAGTAGCAAGCTAATTCTTTTTCTCCTCCAGCTTAGAGGAGCAATAATGGAAAAAATAAATATGACAAGCATGTAAACAAATGAAAAATATTCAGCAAAATTTATTCAGAGAAGGAGATTCAGAAAAGAATAAAAATGCCCTTCCCCTTCATGCCGGGAGTCAGGTGGTCTTCTATAACAGACAAATTCTGATAGAGCTAGAGACAATATTTACCTTTGAATGAAGTTCAAAGTTTTCTATTATTACTTGAGGCTCAATGCATTTAATTACTAAATTGAGAATTCATTTGGTAATTTAAAGTTGCAGCAGGACTTTTTCTTAACAGTGATTGGAAATGTCATGAACTTTCACCACTGAGTGGTTTTAGGGGGAGCGTGGAAAAAAGACAATACAGCTGTTTTTTATTAAATTCCATGAGCTCTGACTGTTCAGTGCACTTACTATACATACATGTATGTTTATGCAAAACATCACTCATTTTAATAAAACAGAAATGAATTAAATATTAAAAGAAGTGAAATAGTGCAGTTTACCTTGTTCATTATTTTATCCTAAAATATTGAACTAATTGTTGCAAAATGTGTCTGATTATTTAACATAAGACTAATGTTGTAAATTATCATATTTCCATTATTCTGTAGTGGTGTGTGAATTTGAGTTAATTTGAAGCAAACTGCTATTTTCCATTAGGGTAAATATTTAAACAATCCTTGAATTTTTTGTTTAATATTTACAAAAAATAATTAAATGTCATTAAACAATTACATTTAAATATATATTTTCAAATGATAACTATTATATCACTGCTCTATGTATTTTGAATTTATCAGGGCAAACTGTAAGACATATACTCACAATTATACATAAGATGAAATAAAATAGTAATGATTTTAATACTGCATTTTTTCAATATTTAATATCTATTTAAAATTTAGTCTTTAGAATGAAAAAGCATCAATATATGTGATACCAGAGAGTCTGATAATTATGTTAGGAGAATATGACTCAAAGGACTTTTTTTAAAAAGACAGATTCATTCTTTTGTTAACACTTTATTGAGTGTTCATTATGAACCAATAACCACAGCAATTTCCAGGAATAAAATAGCGAACCTAACAGATATGTTTCTTGATCCAGTAAGGGTGCTAGACCTTTATCAAATAATTACCAATGCAAGTAAAATTGACATTACGATAGGGCCATTAAAGAGAGGCATGTAGTTTTAAGAGAGCTTTATGATAAAGCTTCAAGGAGTGGAAGTTAATTCATTAAGTAGTTGAATTAGAGAAGCAGAACAAAAGAACATTTCAGGCAGAAGAAGTTGGATATATAAAGGCCAGCGTAGGAAGGTACTTTAAAAGTGAAAGTGTATGGTTAGAACTTAACACAAGAAAATGTTATATGACCTACAGTGGAAAATACAGATAGTTATCAGACCACACAGGACTTATAAGTCATTGTAGGGTTTTTAATTTGGAAATGGTAAAACATTTTAGTTATTTAACATTGCTCTTAGGGTAAATATTTTGTTTCAAGAGATAAGGGCAGTGAAGACATGAGCTCAAAGTGCTGAAGATTCCTTGGAGAAATCTGGTGGTGAAAGAAAGAAATGAGGGCAGTAGCTGGAAGTTCCTGTCAATGTGATGAGAAATATTTTCAATTGGACAAGACATCAGCATACTTGTAAGCTAATAAGACTTGTGGCTAAAGATGCTGAAATAAAAGCCTTTTCATTTTATCGCCCATGCTCACACCAAAAACAAGAACAAAATCATAAGAGTCATAAATGGAGAACAATTATATCATTAATGAATCAATGAATCAGACTGGTATTTTGATATTTATCAATCTGTTTTTCATTACTGGAAGTCTATTTTCTTCCATCCTGTCGCCTCATTTCAGGAAACAGTTATGTGAGATCCAGGAATATCAATCCAGGCAACAAAGATTAAGCAGAACAACAGAGGAAAAATGTCAAATTCTTGATTTTTGAACTCAAAAATTGTCTTCTAAAATTCATGAGAGAAAAATAACTTGATTGCCAAACATGAATTTTTTTTTCTTTTGAAATATTCTGGACAGAATATCTATGGAATACTAGTGTTGTATATAAGGAATTGTGAGGCAAGTGTTCTTTTTCCATCATGAAATCAATAAAGATTCCATGAGAAGGAAAAGAGAAAGATTTGGATAGGGTGTTCTGGGATGGCACTTAGTTCCAAGAGGAAGGCATGATGTAAAATTCTCCATATGAGTGTGGGTGGGTGGGTGGGCGTGGGGTGGGATAAAGGGGGAATCAGAAGCAGATTTTGCTAAAATTCTGATGGAATTCTGATGTATCAGACTTTTACATGGGCTGGTAATAGTCTGCTAATAGGCTATATTATCTAGAGGCATACAGGTTTGGTATTCCCATTGTCCCCTTTACCCCCCACACAAAATTCACTTGTCACCAGAGTACAATGAAAAAGCAGTCACATTTCCCTTTACCCTGAGAAAGGCAAAGAAGTTTGAAGAGAAACTGCCAGAGATCGTGAAGGGCAGAAGTTGTTCCAGAATTGGCTTGTTCTTCAGATTCCAACAGATATCAATGTGGTGCTATGACTAAGGCAAACAATTAGACACTTTGGATAATACATTCAAGGCACTGACGGGATTGTTACCCTCAATAGATACCAGAATGAACAGATGCTCAATCATGTGGTTTTTACCTTTCCCAGATTCAGGGTGGATACATAAGCCAGGAGGAATTTAAATGACACTCTAGGGAGAAAGAGAAGGTCAGAGAAAGTCATTGTTAGAAAACTGAAGCAATGACTATACCTGAAAGACACTAATTAACTCTGAGATGCAAATTTAGCCTTGAAATATAACTTGTTATATAAAGATAAAGCAGCTTTATTGTACATCTGAATTTTGTTACTTGTAAAGGTGTGCTTGCTCCATGAGCAGTCAGCTACAGTCCAAATTTATAAGCCACAAAGGGTGTCTCTGGATCCAAAATAATAGATAACATTGAAAGTTGATTCATACTTTCTATAACCTTGAATAGAAAAAAAAAAATAGTGATGGCTGCTATCAGGATGGGACAGAATAATGGGGAATAGCCAAGTTGTAAACCTGGAGGTATAAGTTTGGAAAATCAAATAACATTAGAAGTAGAGATGAAAGATAACGCATATTGTCACATCATTTTTCTTTGTTTACAAACTAGCACTTAGAGGGACTTCTGGACATGATACAAAGGGAAGAGTAAAGAGCGAAAACACAGTCCTCATAAAATGGGAAGCTGACCTATACTATGAATGCTGAAAATTGAGTGAAGATGTGCCCTTGGAGAGAAAACAGCGTCTTTAATGAAAGCCTCTAAGTAACAATTTCATGACAAAGTCAAAGTGTACAAACTTGTCACCCTGCCCCTCTCCTGACATTACTCCCTCTTGACTATATCATTATTTTGCAAGTAGATTACTTCATTCAAAATTAAAATTCCATGAAGAACCCACATAGGATTTAGCAATATACTTTATACATCCCACTCTCCAATCTTACGTTCCTCAATAGAAGACCTATTGACTTGAATGCTGCCAATAAATCAAGGTATTCTCTGGAGCTCCATGTGCTTCATTAGCAAAACATTCCTTTGGACAATGGGAAAAAATAATCTCTATATACTCAGAAGTCAATTTTGAGCATTGAACTGGTTTTGTCTTGTAGAAAATGCAAATTATGTAATTTGTTGAGTTCCTCTTTAAATGTGTTGTTAAATCTTATTTCCAATAATATACTGCATGCTAATAAGTGCTATATATTTTAGTTTTGTTTCTAGCTACACTGTATATCCCTTTTTATCCTAATTTGATTAAAAGCTACATTTAAACCATTTGGGGGTTTAAATGAGGAAAATCTTAAGTCATGGATTTGAATGAGGGAAAGTAAAATCATAAACAATACCGTCAAACTGTACATTCAAAGATTGGTAAAAAGCTTAATATAATACCATGTGATTATCATTAGCACAATCACATGCTATTTTTCTCCTTCATAATTTTATTTTTAATAGTCTATAGAAAATGTTTTTTCATAATGAGAATTTTATATGTTAAAAAAATTTAGATGAGCAATCTTTTGGTCTAAAAGTTTATTTGTAGGTCTCCCTATAGTACAAGGGTTAAAGTGTAGCAGAATGAATCTATCCACAGACATTGCAGCTTGAGTTCAACCTCCCACCAGGGAGCTGGCCCATATGGTGTGGCAGACCTCTCTTGGGCAACCCACTGCTCCCCTCAGCAGTGTATTTCAGTAAGTCCAGCTGCTGTTTCCCACTCTGTCTCTGGTGAATCCTCTTGCCCCCTGCACCTCTAGCCTGTACCCCAGTTATTGTATGCATAAATAAATAAATCTGTTTTAAAAAGAAGTTTATTTGCATAAAAACAATCCCTTAGATCAAAAATAATTTTCATCCATACAATTTTACCACCTTATGTCAGGTCGGGATGCTCCGCTTTTTGCTGTCCCTTATGGATCCAGGGAAACTGACAATTTACAGACAATATGCTCCATTATCATTGCAGTAGGGAAAGGGTGGTCAAAATTAAACACACAGTGTTTTGTAAAGCTTCCATCCAGATCTGCACATAGTACTTCTTTTTATACCTCATTGACCAAAGAAATTCACGTAATGTGTCCTAACTTCTGGGGAAGTAGGAAAGGACATTTCTAGCATTAGCCTGAAAGTGGGAGACTAAAATATTTCAAAAGTAGTATGGATAGCCTCAAGTGATAATAATTGTTTTCACTAGAATGGTGAAAGGGTTTGGAATAGTAAAGCATCCATATATATTCTAAGACGCAATTGAAAGAAAAGATTAAATGTGTTTTAGGTCAGAAGAAATATCTAAAAGAAGACTTGTAGTAGAGTGGGAAGGACGTATAGCAGGAATAAAGGGTTGCAAATTGATGGTGAGGAAATAATGGTAGGCATTGACAACAGTGCTTGGAAGATGATGATTATGGAGGATGACAGGTGTTTAGTTAAGTTCTAAAATTTTATATTCAGACTATTTTAAGAAACTCGTGCAAACTGGTGAATTAAGGAAATAAAAATGAAACATGCACACATGTACACACACACCCATCCTTGATAATCATTGTCTTAGTTTTGATCATTGCCTGGCATTATCAAGCATTGTCTAGGTTGGTCCCTTTACTAAATATTTGTTGGCATGTGTGCTAGTCCTGTGAGCAAATTATAGCTCTTTAATCATTTTGTTCTATTAGTAACTCTTAAAAGGCTGATTAAAATCTCTGACTCTCACTGTGAATTTACTTTAAGTCCTGTAAATTTTTGCTTAGATTTTTTGAGTTTATGCATTCAGGTAAATGATTTTTTTTTCTTTAGTAAACTTAGTGGTGGTTAACAAATTTTATTATAACATGCTTAGATGTAGCTTTATTTTCATTGTTTGGGGATTGTGCCTCTTGTTAAACCTAGGACTTGTGGCATTTCATTGGTTTAACAACATTTAACCATTAGGTCTTTGAATAATGTCTATATTCTTTCTTTTCCTTTTCTTTTTTTAATGCTACTTTTATATAGACTTTTCTATTCTCTGTGTCTGTTTTGTATTCCCCCTTCCATTTCTCTTTGTTTCACTCTGTACTTTTTTCCTTTGCATATTTCATTTTATTTTTTCTTCAGCTCTACTTAATCTATTATTGAGTCCAGTCATTAAGGTTTTCACTTATATTTTGTCCAGTTTATAATTTCCTATCTGTTCACTTTTATACTTTCTATTTTTCTGCTGATGTCTTAATGTCTTGTTTAGCTCCTTGAGTATGTCATGACTAGCTAAACTATGTGTGATTAGCATTTTCTATAGGCGGTTTACATTAGCATGTCTTGTCTTCATTTTTGAATGGAAAAAAAAGAGTTTGAGGAAGATTAAAATAATGGCTAGAAGCTGAGAAGATACATTCCTGGAAAGAACATTTTCTTTCACTTCACACTTAGAATATAATTCCTTGATGTCCTATCCCCAAAGCAGGACACTTCAGTACATTCTACTTTGTGAAGTTTGAGCTTACATACTCCCAGACAGATTTTATGGAATTCAAAGACACCAGAAGAGAAAATTAGCCACGAATGTTGAGTTTACATCTCTCTCCTCCACCTTAGCTCTTATATGTCAACTTTTATTTTTGCTTGCTTTTTAAAGTCTCTGAATAAGGTTTTTTTTTACATCAAATTTTCTTATTTTCAGTAGGTGGTTTTTTTCTAATTAATCTGGTTGGCCACAATGCACAGTACAACTCAACTTCTTTGCTGATGTTTACAGAGGCTAGAGGTATTACTCGTCTAATAGAGTATGAGATTAGTAGACTGGCAGATTACAAAAAACACCAAACAGTAAGTTCAACATTGCCATTTGAACATTAGCTGTGTCCTTAATTTCAAGTAACTCCACTTAATATTTTTATAAGACACTCTATAATTTCAGACTTTTCAAGTAATTATGTCATTAATTGCTAATCAAATTTATTTTAGACTTCAGAATTGTCTTCTAGTTAACCCCACCTGCATTCTACCCAACTAGTTGATAGTCAACTGCTCAGATTTACCTTATTATGTTTCAAAAGTCTGATAGTTACAGTAAGATGCCTTTAGGGCCCTCCCACGTGGCACAACGGTTACGACGCAGCATGCCAGCTAGCTACAGCTGCTTCAATGAGAGTTTGATCCCCAGCTCCGGAGGTGACCACATGGTGTGGCAGACCTCTCCTGTCTCACCTACCGCTCCCCTCAGCAGTGTACTTCATGGATCTGCCTATTCTGCTCCCCACTCTTCTCTCTTGAAACCTCTCACTGACCCTGCACCTCCAGCCTGTACTCCAGTTCTGTATGCATGAAATAAAAATAAATCTTTAGGCCCTCCCTGGTGGCACAGCGGGTTAAAGCACAGCACTGAGAATCTAAAGCCACTTCTGCATGAGTTCAATTCCTGCCTGCCCCAGAGGTGACCACATGGTGTGGCAGACCTCTCCTGACCCACCCGCTGCTCCCCTCAGCAGTGTACTTCGTCGATCTGCCTGTTCTGTTCCCCACTCTGTCTCTGGTGAAGCCTCTCACTGCCCCTTAGCCTCTGGCCTGTATCCCAGTTCTGTATGCACAAATAAATAAATCTTTAAAAAAATAAATAAATCTTTAAAAAATGATGCTTTTAAATTAAGTGTTAGAGAAATGGTGTCATTTTAAACTTACTCTTAAATTTAGATTCTAATATAATTGAGGGAAGCCTCTAAGACATTAAGACATTGGGGAACCTATATGACATAAGACCTTAGTCCTGTGTTTTAGGTTTTATGCTAATTGCTTAGACAACTAAAATCTAATTTGCTCTCTCAAAGCCATTTTTTATTTTCAATACAGAATCTGTGAATTTGGAACAGGTTATAACTTGAAATGACAGGGAAAAGCATAGTATTTAACATTTCAAAAAATGATTTGTTATTACTGTTGTTTTTAATACTCATATGCCTTGTGAAAGTTGTTAATGAGAAAGTTAATTGTTTTATTGCATGTTTCCCTGGGGCTTGTGGTCCTTTTTAAGTTTGTGAGCATGCTTGCTTTAAATAGCATAAGGAAAACAAAACAACAACAACAAAATTACAGAGATCTATTGGTGAACCACTTCTAATTTTGATGTTCTATGATTGAATGCTGTGTTAACTATACATGTTATAAAATGAAATAAATATAAACTAGAGTGGACAAACAACTGCCTAATACATTTTATCATGACAGCAGCTGCTGAAGGTCTGAAAAGAAATAATTTATAGCTTTGAGGAAATAGTTATCACATGATAGTTTACTGGCAAGATAATCTTGTGAATCATGATTTTTCTTTAAACTATACCTCTTTTTAAGTCAATCATTTCTAGGAATATTTTAGAAATACCTTGTCAAGCTTCAGGATTATAATAATCTAAGTTACCAGTCGCAGCCTGTTATCATATTATATGCAGGATTCTCAACTAAGTGCAGAAAAACATCTCTCTAAATGTTCTCCTGGAATAATAAATTTGCTGTACTTAACATATTACCTCTCACAGGTTCAAATGAAAATAACAAAATAGTAATGTGCATGCGGAATGATTTCAAACTCTGGGAATACATTCAACAATTATCTCTAGCAGTAGGTTCATGTGGTCAGTTTTCTAAATTGGCTTCTAAAGTGGATTGAAATGAGCAATGAAAATTTTGCTCATATTAAGGCTAATTAATTGTCCAGCACTCTTTATTAAAAAGGAAAATACAGCTTCTAATTTTACATCAATTTAGAAACATGTTCTTACTACCAAACTGAGCTAATTTCTTCCTAGAAACAACTAAATGGGTCAGGTACCTTTCATGTAAGTCCAAAATGTGGGGGAAAAAAGCTGTTTTGTAATTACTTTATTGATGTCAAAGGACTACTACTGAACTTTGGAATTCTTTTATTTATTTTAGATAAATAATCTGAAGTTATAGCAAAACATACGTTGATTAAATTTACAAGGGGGAATCAAATGATAGATATTTTTCCTGCAATTCTTTGAGTGATAATATGGCTATAAACTACTATAAAATTGAATTATTGATCGAAATAACTGAAATTTCTGCAACTGATTAGTTCAATAGAGACAAACCAAATCAAGGATAACTAAAATAAATAGAACTGTCAAATAGTTATTTTATTTACATAAATCTGTTCCCTAATTGTTGCCTTGGGGAAATTGTCTTACATATCCCAGGAGAAATACGGTAGACTAGTCTTAGTATTGATTTACTTTGAGCAAGAACTTGGTAGGAAAATTATCATTTCTCTAATGTAAGAGGTTAAAAGCAGTCTTTCAGGCAATGATGACTATTATAAGAACTGGAGTTGTCTTTATAATTGTCCTATTTGAGCATACCTATTTTTTTAGTTCAATGCATCTAAGATTTAGTAACTGAAATATTATTTCTAACACTGGTGATGATAAAAAAAAGAACTGTGATTGACTAATAGCACAGAGATCTATGATTGACCAATCTTAAATGTCAGAATAAGCTTTAAAAGTACAAATAGAAGATACTTATCTCTTGCTATTTTCTGTATATATGGGTGTGAATTTTATAAATTCAAGGTAATAAACTAGATGTAAGGAGAATGACAGAGTTGTAGGTATCAGAGAATAAAACACAGCACAAAACAGTCTTTTTAGAAAAAGACAAATTAAAATCTCATATTTTAAACCTAAATTAGTTTCCTCGAGAAAAAAAGAAATTATGAAAGAAAAATCTCATAGACATTACAATAATCAGAAGAACAGAAATGTAGAGATTTGCCAACTGAGATAATGCATCAATAGGTCCCGGAAATTGATGTTGGCATAACTGGTGGCTGATAGCAAGTTCAGCGCCAGAGGTGGCACACTATCAAAATTAAATGAAGTGGTTTACACTTACAAATGGTGAAGGTTTTTTTCTCCTCTTCTGTTACATGTCCTCTCTCTGGATTGCACAGGGGGCTCTGGATTATGTGGGCTGCTCAGTAGAGTTGACACAGTGATGGGAGAACGATGCACACCACCATATTTGAATTAGAAGATTTTTTGTATATTCTGGAAGTCTACACAAGTGATTTGGTGAGATTTTTTTCAATGACATAGAAAATAAAAATCTAGACATGATAATATGAAGGAAGTGATTATTTGATTTGGTCTATACTTTATTATGTAAGAGGAAAACAAAGAGAAATGTAGATCGAAATAGGAATACAAAATGAAACTCAGGATTTTTGCCCTTCTTATAATTTGTGTAGTTAATATTCTAACTATCAAAATGATCATTGCTTGTAATAAGGTTACAGAAATGATCACTATGAATTATGGGTATTGTTATTTCTACATTCTATCTATCTATCTATCTATCTATCTATCTATCTATCTATCTATCTATCTATCTATCTATCTGTATCTCATCTGTATGATTGAAACTGTCATTTTCATTTTAATCATTATATAAACAAAATGGGTATATCACATCATTATGGCAATTAGGTATATTACATAATTAGGTATGTTACACAATTAGGTATATTACATAATTACTGTATTACATAATTATGTTAAAGTTTCATTGGGGTTCAACTTATGTATCTTAAAATGCATAGATTTTAATGACTTGGATCTATACATTTGATAAATGTATAAACCCACATAAATACCACCATAATCAAGCTATAAAATATTTCATTACCCCAGATATTTCCTATTTCTCATAGCCAATAAATCCTCCTGCTCTAACTCTATACACAATGATTTTCATTTCCATCACTCTAGGCTTTTGCTATTTTATTAATTTCTATAAATGGATTCATATAGTATATAAATTTTTGTGTTTGGGTTCTGTTGGCCAACACATTTTGAGATTTGCTCATGACTTAAGTGGAGCAGTAGGCAGTTATTTTAATAGATGAACATTGCTGAGCATGGGATGGACTTATGCTGGCAGCTGATTTTCTTTCAGAGTACTTTTCCCCAATGGCATTCCCAGACAATCAGATGCTCTGGGTTGTGCTCCTTACTTTATCATTCATCCATCTTACAAATTTGTGCATGACTCTTCTCTAATCTAGACCTCATCTCATCTATCCAACTAAAGAGTAGTAGATAACCTGTGAAAGTATTTTACCTTGTATTATCTTGGTCTGTTTTTGTTAATGGTTAATTAGCAGCTGAATCTCAGTTTGATAATAACTGTCTCTAAATTACTAGCAGATTCATTCACCTTAAGTTAATGAATATCATCTTTAACTCAATTGCAAGACAGCAAAGCAATACTTTCTTTTTTTCATGAGGTTGGCTTCTCCACTATTACTCTAAAGTACCGTAGTTTTAGACTAGTAATAATTTATTGTTACTCTAAAGCATGAGCATCTATCTATATTTCTCTTCAACCTATCTATCACTACTTTGTTGCAGTACTTTTAGCTTTTGAGAAATGAGACTGTGATCAAATTGAAATGCATATCTTCTGCTCTGTCAGAATTTTCAACATCTTTTTAATATGTATATCAGTTGTCTCCTTTTCCATAAACTTTATTCGTACTCAATTCTTTTTCACCTTTGAGGTCTTACTACATTCTGCATTATTTCTGTATTTTAATAATTTTCTTGCTCACTCATTTATTCATTCAAGTACTATTGCATTTGTCAAGTCTGTAATAAGTATATGGACTATACTATGAGTAAACAAAGACAAAACCTCAACTTGTATGCACTTATATTCTATTGTGACAACCATGAACCAATTATGCTCAATTATAAATTTGTTCATACTCTGAGGAAAAATTACTGATGCCATTAGGCTGTGTGACAAGAGGATCTGATCTAGATTTACATGAATCAGTGGAGATTCTATGAAAATATGATACTGAATTTAAGATTTGCATATAAGAGAAAATCATCTAAAGATGTGTGTGTGCACACGTGCACCTGTTTATGTTGGGGCTCTTGATGGTAGTTGAGGTTATAAATACAGAGGGTTGATTTCCTGGCTAAGTAGCCTAGATCAGAAAGCAAACATCAAAAGGTGGAAAAGGTCCAATGGACCTTGGTGGAAAGTTACAAGTATTTTTTAGGTAAATGTGGTGCAGTCACTCACATTTTAGGAAGTATGAGTCTGTGTTTACAAAACACATGTAGGATTGTAAACACATGTGGGATTGTGTCTCAAAAAAATTATTTCTCCTCCATCTTTTTATTGTGATAACATTGGTTTACAACATTGCATATGATTTATAGTTGTCATCTCACATATCTTATGTAAGATATGTGGTTGTTATCACACCACATTCACCAAGAGGCATGGAAAAGCGAAAACAGTTTGCAGGGTTATAAAAACCAAGAGTGCAGGAATTATGACATGAGTCTAAAATATGTATGCAAGTTCTTTTAAATTATTAAATACCCCTTTTAGAATTTTATTTTTTTACCTCAAGACTTATATATGTGGTTTTTAACAGAATTATAAGCTGATCAGCAACATAGGTTGAGAAGAGAGTTTTAGACATTGGGAAGTCTTTGGCTGAAGAATGACAAGTGCAAACTTATGTGTTGATGAGGTGCCTGTGGAGAGTGTTAGGATTGAGAGGAAGTGCCAGTTGTGAAACTTCAGTATGTCCCCAATAAACTTCTCACATAAAAATGCACTATAGACATTTTCTTGAAAAAGTTTATTAACTTCATTTACATTTTAAGGCCATGTGAAAAGTATAAAAAGTTAAATCAAAGAGTTCTTGGGTTAAATAAGACATTATCCAAAGTTTACCGGCTCTGTGAACTTTGGCAATTTGATTGATTCCTATATATTGTTTTACTTCCTTAAAATACAGAAAATACTAATTCTACTAAGAGAATCTTACACATCAACTTAATCTTATAAAGCATAGATAGAATGATACCATGCACATGACACACAATTATACATATTAATTTCTCTTAATTTTTAATTTCTTTAATGTATAGCCTGGATCTTTAAATATTTAATACATATATGCTGAATAAGTGAGATCTAAAATTTAGTTAGAAAAGAAGAATCATCAAAGATGTAAGTGAAAACAAAGTATTTATAAAATTATAATTTTATAAATAGACTCATGACTTTTAATTTTATTCAAGATTGTTCATTTTAATGTGCTTGTGATAATACAGCATGACCCGAAGTTAGCAAAACTGGTCAGAGTTTATGCATCAACACTGATCGCCTGTTCCTGGTTTTACTTTTCCCTTGTTCGTGTTGAATGAGGACAAGTTAAGGGTTTCTGTTTGTCAGCTGTTAAATAGGCCCGCTTCACTTTCATATCCAATATTGACAAAAGAACACAAAATCCTGGGTCAGAGTTACAAATCATACATTACAGTGAGAAGCAGTAGCTATAGCAATACCTTGCTTCAGTTTTTCATGCCCATGTTCCCACCGGTGATTTGAGAAGGGCCAGATGTTTAGTTCACATGCAGGCATTGCACCACAGGAGAGGAGCCCCACAAGTAGTGGGAAGTTTTTGTATAGCTGCTGGCACATCTGCTCATCCTCCTCTCCAGAGACATAGATTATTTTTCACCTTGGAGTGTAACAAAGTATTTCCAGGATGGAGAAGGCTATTTCCTATATTAAGACCCTGGGATCTCTGACTTTAGTGGGACACTAGCTTTCAAGGCATTCTTATTCAAATGTTTCTTCCTCCAAAAGCCCCAAACAGTCAGAAATGAGAACATCAATGAAAAGTGTTGTCTAGTAGTTCTTTGGTCAAAGCGGCACAGGATACTAACCCTTCTCTGTGTTTGAAGATTGTGATGGTGACCACAGTGCACTTTCTCGATCCTTGCCTACCTTTTATTTGCCTTTCCAAAATAGGAGGGTGAAACTTTCTCTACACCTGCCAAAGGAGGTGAGGGCAGCTTCATTGTTTGCAGACTCTGGTCACCTTAGCAATAATGAACCTCAGAATGAGATTTAAAAGAGACACAGTCAGCAGATCCGTTTCTCACCCCTCCATTTCATGGATGATTTCCACTTCTTTCTGGAGCTAGTGGCTCCCCTGTGGCCTCTCAGGAGACATCCTTAGTTGCTGAACGGCCAGCTGCGTTTCTCAGTTGTACAGCAGAATCTTGTATTTGGAATTTTCTCTTTCCCTGTCTGTCCTCCATTTTCAGATTGTATTCTCTATCCCTACCCCACAAAACATTCATGTGTGATCTTTGCCTTGGGCTGTTTTCTCTAGAACACATTGCTAACATTTTAATATATTCGAGTTTTGCCAAGTACTTGTTGTATATGCAGTTTTTATAGGGAAGTGAAAACATGTGGAACAATATGAAGATAAACGTGAATGCTGTCTTTACATTAACATACACATTACTAATCTCAGTCATATGAAAAATTGAATTAGATGAAATACTTCTTCAAATTCACATGTTTAGTTAATATTTCCCTGGACCAAGTGTGCTGTGTTCTGGCTTAGGTGACCAGAGTCTCACAGGACAGTCACATGTTCTCAGTATTTCACAGATTTTTTTGTCCTTTTCACATCCCCATTACGTTACACCTGAAAGATAATCTTAGGCATAATACTAATTTGAACATGAGTGATAATGAATGAATACACTAAACTTTCCAAGGGATAAAAACCTATATCGGGAAATACAAACTTATTTGAACATAAAGATTATAGTGGGAAGAACTAGGAGTCATTTTAAACAGAAAGCTGTATAAGTAAGTGAAGGGATTATTTTTGATTTAAATCAAATTTTTGTAGGCAACATCCTATTTGAGTGTTTGCCAAGATTCTTTTCCTAGAATGGAAGTATTGAGAAAATATACAATGAGTATTTGTGCAATATATATCACATATATATATTTTCATCTTGTGACAGATTTCTGTAGAATATTTGACAGAGTGAAAATGAGATTTTAAGTTTTGATGATAAGATGTGTCACTTGGTCATCTATGTTTTACTCTCATTAAAATAGTTTGTAAAGGATTCCAGATCAAAGAGACATAAATAATCTAGGACTCCTTCTTCATATATACCTCTAAAGGAGAACATCCCAGGAGAGCCACCTGACATTTTCAGACTGTGACATAATAAAGAATTAACTTTTATTTTGATAAAATGCAGAGGTGTTGGGATCATTTGCTCCAGGTTGGTTATTCTGGTACAGCTGGAACTCTGTAGCACACCTAGGGATGAATGATCAAGTTCAAGAGAGATATTGTCAAACAAGTTTGAGAGGGTAAAAGATAGTTCATCCAAGAACAAAAAAAAAAAAAAAATAAAATAAAGAAAGAAATCAGACAGCTTCTACTTCTAAACTCAGCAGAATAACAGATGTTCTGACAGAATTGAGGAATTTGTGATGAAAGATTGTTTTAAAAGTATGTCATTTTCTGTCAATTAGTAGGGAGTATGTTTCAGAGAGAATCCGTAATTTCCATCTCTGTGATGAAAACAAATGAGTTAAGAGGCCTTGTTAATTAACAACAAGATAATCAAATAATTATTTCTAGTATGCATAATTTTTATTATTTAAAGATTTCTTCTTTATGTATATAAGAATTGGGGTACAGGCCAGAGGTGCTGGAGGTGAGAAGATTCCCCAGAAACAGAATGGGGTGCAGAACAGGCAGATCCACTGAATACACTGCTGAGGGGAGCAGCATGCAAGACAGGAGAGGTCTGCTGCACCCTGTGGGTCGGCTCCCCAACTGGGGATTGATTTAGCACTTCATTGGCTACAGATAGCTTCTTAGTGCTGTGACTTAACCCCTTACGCCACCAAGGAGGCATCAGGAATGTATAAATTTTAAAGAAGGATATCCTGTATATCCTGGGGAGAAACTAGTCATTTTATATACAATAAAAATAAAGTAGTACACACTAATGATACACAATCACAAGCTATAGCACAGAGAATGCATATTGAAAGGACATTTGGACTTAGAGGCTCAGATAATAAGTCATTTGGGGGTAGAGATTCCTATCATATAGAATTTGTTTAATACATTATATAAGTCAAGCATTTATTTTTCTATCGAAGCTGACCTGATTTCAATCTAAATTCAAATTCAAATGATTTGAATTTGGAAAACTTATTTGTTATCTCTGAACTCCATTTTACAATTCTGTAATAAAGATGTTATGAATAAACACTGATACTAAAACTACTTGTGTTCTCAAAGGAAATGCATGTGTTTGTGTAGTATTGATGTAAAAGTCAAATACAATATATAAATCTGATTACCTTGATCAATCAATACAAAAAGTGACAAGGAAGAGACAAATTTTCTTTAGAATCAAATGTTCTTAAAAAGTCTAATCTGACTCACTTGCGTGTTCTTTTTCTGTTAGTATATATGTTTAAGTCAAATGTAATGTCATACATTATAATAATTTGCTTTTTACAAATTGAGTCTTATTATCATATTTCCAATATCTAACAAATTAACACTTGTTTCCAGAAGGTTTCAAGGAAGTTATATAGAAGAGTCTCTCCAGAAAATAATAATAATAATAATAATAATAATAATAATAATAATAATAATAATAATTTCTATTAATGTGTCTTTGATTCCAAAGTTTTATGAATAAATGATTTTTCCCATATTTGGCTTATAGTATTAGTTTGTTTCAGGTGTGTAGTTTTATATATCAATATTTGCATTATGAGCAGCACAAAGTGTAGTGTACTAACACATGCAGCTGATCCCCTTTATCCATTATCCCCCCCCTCTTTCACTCCTCCGCTGGTAAGGACCATTCTGTTGTCATAAACTAAGAGTTTGTTTATGCTTTGCTTTGTTTGTTCCTTTAATTTCTTTTCTATTTTCCATGTGTGAATAAAATCATATGGTATTTATCTTTTTCCATCTGACATTTCACTTAATACAGACCACAAAGCCTATCCATGTTGTAGCAGATGACAAGATTTCATCTTTATTTTATAACTGAGCAATATCCTTCTGTGTATATATACATTTGCCTTACCCACCCAGTGGCAAATGGACATGTGGGTTGTTTCCTTATTTTGATTATTGTGACATAAATGTAGGGGTACTTATAGCTCTTTAAATTTATATTTTTGTATTCTTGATAAATATAAGTGGAAAAGCTAGACCATATGCTATTTCTATTCTTGCATATTTGAGAATTATCCATATTCTTTCCATAGTGGATGCACCAATTTATTTTTTAAGATTTTATTTATGCATACAAGAGCTAGAGTGTAGGCCAGAGGTGTGTGTGTGTGGGGGGGTGGTCTAGGGATGAGAGGATTCATCAGAGACAGAGTGGGGTGTACAGGCACATTAACTAAGATACACTGCTGAGGGGAGCAGTAGGTGAGACAGAAGAGGGCTGCTGCGCCATGTGGGTCAGGTCCTGACCAGGGATCGAACTCATGTTGCAGTGGCTGTGGATAGATTCAGAGCACTGAGACGTAACCGCTTGTACCACCAACAAGACCTCTGGTACCAATTTATATCCCTCCCACTGACATTGTATGAGCATGCCCTGTTAGCTGCAACCTCATCACAGCTGCTTGTTTCTTGTCTTTTTGATAATAACCATTCTAAAATTAGTGCTATCTCATTGTAGTGTCGGTTTCGTCTCCATCTCCCTAGTAATAAATGACAATGAACATCTTTTCTGTTCTGCTGGCCATCTGTATGTTGTCTTTGATGAAATGTTTATTTAGATAATCTGACATCTTTCAATTGGTTTGTATATTTTATTATATTGTCTTAGTTTTTTATATATTTTGCATATTAATATCTTGTCATATTTAGTTTACAAATATATTTTCCCATATCTTTGCTCAGTTTGGTGGTTGCCATGCAGAAGCTCTTTAGTTTGATGTAATCTTGTTTATTTTCCCTTTTGTTTCCCTTGCCACTGGAAATGTATACACAAAGAGCTCACAAAGGTCAACATCAAAGAACCTGGCACCATTGTGTTCTTCTGTGTTAAGATTTTAGGTTTTATAGTGAAGATTATAATTAATTTTAGTGAGTTTGTATATAATATACAATAGTGGTCAGTTTTATTATTTTGCATGTGATTGTCAATATTCCCAATGCTATTTACTGCAGAGAATTTCTCTGCTCCGCTGTATGCTCTTAGCTTTTTTGTTGCAAATTAGTTGTCCATCTATGTATGGATTTATTTCTGTGTTCTCAATTCTATTCCATTGATATGTATATCTGTTTTTTATTCTGATGTCATGATCTTGTGATTATTCTCATTTTGTAGTGTCATTTGAAATCAGAGTGATGCCTGTGAGACCTATTTTTATTTTCTTTTCTCAGATTTGCTTTAGTTATTTGGGATCTTCTGTCACACTATACAATTTGTAGTATATAGTGCTTGAACCTGATTGATAATATGTGGTGCTTGATGCAGAACGTAGTCCTCTTCCTACTCCCCAGAGAAAAGTTCTACACCTTCAGGTATTCTTCTGGCCATGAATTGCTATGAACAACTGTGACTGGTATCAGCCCACTTTCTAGTGCACACCCTGCACCTTTTCCCCTGTATTCTAACTCTACACAGGGGGCAAAGGAGATTTCTTGCCCTCATTCATAAAGCACTAATTCCATACACTAGAGATCCAATATCTTAATCTAATTACCCCCCAAGGTCCTACCTATTAAGGCAATAACCTTGGGAATAAGAATTTCACCACCTGAGTTTTCAAGGGACAGAGATATTCAGACTAAGGCAGGAGAAAAGGGGTAGATTGGGTAAAATCAAGTTGATCTAGGATGAGTCATAGAGACCTGATTCAACTGATGATCCAGAGCTCTGGAACATGGTAGCCATACAGAAGTAGCACTTGAGACAAGGAAGCTGGTGCACTGAATGCTCATTGGATGAAGGTGCTTCCAGTGATAGGGAGTGTCCTTAGAAAGTGGGTTTCCTCAGTTAAGCACAATTCCTGGACTAAGAGTCAGATATAACCAAATTAAAAGGGAATGTAACAATCTGGCATGATGATGCAACAAGTTTATAAGATAGCCCAGAAATAAAAGTATCACACAAAATATATAACTGAGAGATTAAAAGTGAGCATTGGGGGAAATATTTGTTTGCTTGATCGAGTTATTTACAAATTACTACCTGATAACATGAGAAATTTCATTAGGTAGTAATTTGTAAATATTCCATTTACTCTTTATTTTTTGTCTTTGCCAAGAGGTTTTCTGTCATCAATTAAGATACCATTCTTTCTCAAAAGATTTATCTCCTTCATTTTCTTACTTTACATTTCAAGGTTTACATTACACAAGAGGGAGATCCTGAAGAAAATCAAGTATCAGAAAACTTGTTTTCTGAAATCTTCTGAAAGAGAATTACTGATAAATTAAAATGGTTAATGGTTTGAGGAAGTTTGTAAAACAAAACTGTCTTTCAAAGATGGACATTGTTAGATCTGTTAATCTTAATGAGAGGGAATAAGGATGGATAACAAACTTCCTGAAGACTGAATGAGTTTAGGATGAGGCATTGATTTACTCCTAATGGCAGAGTTTCCTCATTCATATCCTAAACAATGCTGCTTCTTAAGATCTGACAGGAAAAAAAAAATCATATAAGTTGGGTATCAAGTACTACTTTAAAAAAGAAAAATAGTTGCTCTAAATAGAATGTAGTGCATAAAGGCTATAACTTTGTATTTACAACTGTGTGTCTCCTGAATGCTATGACTTGCGGCTATTTAAGACAGAAAACTTTATGAGCAAACAATGTTTCATCTACTATGGTTTGAAAAACAGAGCAAAAACATGATCTCATTAAAAAATTTAAGGTAAAGAGGTAAATTACACGTTTGGCTTAATGGTTTTGGGAAAACATTAAGTTAAATCAATTCCGACTTTAAAGGGAATATTCCAGTTCTGATGATTTCAGTTTTGGTCCAATTGATATCACCTATTTCAGAAAGTTTTAAAAATAAAATAGTGGAGAGATTTGAAACTTGATGAAAGAAGTATACTATTAACAAGCGATATCATTATAGGCTGTTTATTATATTTTCCTATCTATATTCCATTCAACACATGTATAAGATGCTTTCTGTGTTCTTGCCATAGACATGTCTTTTTCTATCAACTCATACCTTTATTCTATTAGGTGTATTATCCTTGTATAGTTCAGTACTAAGATATCATCTCATATCTATTCTTCTTCTCTTGGGAAAATAAAATGACAACACCAAAAAAAAAAAAATCCAAATCAGCCAAAAGATTTGTTGAGAACAATGATAATGATAAGTAACCCCCCAGTGTGTGTGTGTGTGTGTGTGGGTGGGTGGGTGGGTGGGAGTGGGTGTGTGTGTGTTTTCTCATTTCAGCCTGAAAAATCCAGTTTCTAATGTGCTGATATCCAGAGAAAAGATGCACCTAACAGAAATTTCTAGCTAAGAAAGGCTGGAAACTCACAGGGAATTCCTCGTTCAGTCCCAGAGACTCTAAGAATCTAGTCTCACTCTACTTTACCCCACTCTAACATCCACAACAAAAATGATAACTCCAAAACTATCACTGAACCAATATCTTAAGTTTTGGGTACAATTTAAAGAAGGCCACCACTTCTTTATTAGGTACAATTTCCCTAATAAAGTAGGGGTGGCCTGAAACACTGGAGACTGACAATGTGAATTCTGAAGTGTCTAACAAACATTTTAGTGTGATATTATGCAAGGATGTGACTCAAGCTACTCAGCAGTGACTAATTTTGCAGCTTTCAAGCTTCCTCTCACATCTTGGTTTAACCTGTCAATATTCTGATATTCCTAAGAGCTTGCCTGAAGCAACTAGTACACTGTGGACTTAAATAGCAATTGCAGAGGATGTTTAACTTTTAACTCAATTCCGGAGTTTTACTGTCATTTACATGATTAGTTAGAGTGACATTCCTGAACTGTGCGCTCTCAGGATCATTAAATTTTAATTTTCTTTAGGGATAGAACACAGGAGATTATGTTCAGTTTATTAGCTCTGACCCTTTACACTTAGACAATTTTCTCATTTAATTTGGCTTATGGAGTACATAATTCATGTGGTCCTGCTTATTATGTACTCTTATTCTTACAAATGTCACTTGAATTGCCTGAATTAGAGGTTCTTACTTCCTTCACTACTGAAGAAAGTGGCATCCTGGACAGGAAACGAAAGAAAGAGAAAAAGTCAAGGGAGAATTGACAATTTTCCTTTCAGACAATATTGAGAGCATTCAGGGTGGTGTGGCTATAGATTAGACAATTTTACTTTCAGATAAAGAGAAGTTCAAAAACTACAGAAAATGACACACATTATAAAAACATGAATAATATTCATAATTTTACCTTTAGATCGCAAACTGACTTTTTCTTGAATTCTTATATTTGGAACACAGAGCATGACACTTTAAAAGGAAAGGTCTTTCAAGGGCTTCATAAAACAATGTTGCTATTGTAAAAATGCAGTCTACAGCTGCAATGTTCAGCACAATACATACTAGTCATATAGGGTGACTGAAATTTAAAAATGAATAAAGTAAAATAAAATAAAATCTGGATTTGTTTTTAGTAGCACCAGCAAATATTACCAGGGAAAACCAATCAGTAGCTATAGTCAAGGGCTTAATAGTCAGATATCCTGTTAGCAGCACAGTAGTGCTGGTGATCAGGTAATGTTGGCTTTCTATGCAGCCTAATATATTTAGGATGAGGCATTGATTTACTCCTAATGGCAGAGTTTCCTCATTCATATCCTAAACAATGCTGCTTCTTAAGATCTGACAGGAAAAAAAAAATCATATAAGTTGGGTATCAAGTACTACTTTAAAAAAGAAAAATAGTTGCTCTAAATAGAATGTAGTGCATAAAGGCTATAACTTTGTATTTACAACTGTGTGTCTCCTGAATGCTATGACTTGCGGCTATTTAAGACAGAAAACTTTATGAGCAAACAATGTTTCATCTACTATGGTTTGAAAAACAGAGCAAAAACATGATCTCATTAAAAAATTTAAGGTAAAGAGGTAAATTACACGTTTGGCTTAATGGTTTTGGGAAAACATTAAGTTAAATCAATTCCGACTTTAAAGGGAATATTCCAGTTCTGATGATTTCAGTTTTGGTCCAATTGATATCACCTATTTCAGAAAGTTTTAAAAATAAAATAGTGGAGAGATTTGAAACTTGATGAAAGAAGTATACTATTAACAAGCGATATCATTATAGGCTGTTTATTATATTTTCCTATCTATATTCCATTCAACACATGTATAAGATGCTTTCTGTGTTCTTGCCGTAGACATGTCTTTTTCTATCAACTCATACCTTTATTCTATTAGGTGTATTATCCTTGTATAGTTCAGTACTAAGATATCATCTCATATCTATTCTTCTTCTCTTG
>NW_004567104.1:52131013-52143477 GCF_000260355.1 Condylura cristata | reverse complement strand
TGTTTTTCTTTAATTTGTTGTCCAGTATTCAGTCTACTGTCTGTGGGTAAGAGTGTTGCCAAACCTTGTCCACTGAAGGGAAAATGTTGAAATCCAAACTTTTTTTTTAAGATGTATTTATTTATGCATAGAGAACTGGGGTACAGGGGCAGTGAGAGGATTCACCCCAGACAGAGCAGGAGCAGAATAGGCAGATTGATGAAGCACACTGCTGAGGGGAGCAGCGGGCAAGACAGGAGAGGTCTGCAGCACCATGTGGATCATGGGACCGGGGATAGAGCTCGCACTGAAGCGGATGGGGCTCGTTTGCAATGCTGTGTTCTAACCCATTGCACCACTAGAGAGGGCCTGAAATCCAATCTTAAGAATATGATGGCCACATCTTCTGGAAATGATCAATGATATTCCAAACAAATGCCTGAGATGAAGACAAAACTGAGAAGCTACCTCAAGGTAGACTTAGGATGGGTTATAAAGAGGAGAGCACAAGTCAGACAATATGGATAAGGGCATTTTAGGATTAGATTCTCAAAGAACACTACAGAGATTAGGGCCTGAGGCTTTCATTTGTATGGCTGAACCAAAAGAACTGTTAGTTTTATGAAGCAGGTACCACCGAAACTAGTGTGCATGTCTTCCATCATTGCTCACAACCACTCTGGTAAGCAACCTATCATGCTTTTATTGGCAGAGACAGAACTTTAAATCAATGAAATGATGTAACTTTTGTACTATATGATAAAGGTTATATGACTCTCAAATCCATAATTTTGATATTGTATAATAATATGGTTATCAGAATACAGAAGAAATTTCTCTCTATCCTGGACTCTTATATACAAATCATTCATGTAATTTAAAACATCCAGGTTGTGGATGAGATCTTGCAGTTGGCTTAATTCTAGGTGGCCTGTGGTGTAAGGACCATCTCTGCCCATTTTAACCAAACCCCAGGGTTCTTTGGTAATTAGGATGTCATGTAAATGGTGCTCACTGGATCTCATTTGTATTTCCAATTATTTGGGGGGCTCCAAAACTATATAATGATCACTATGTAGTGATTTTATGATGTGGGGGCTAAGAAAGCCAGTGATTGATAGTGAATTGAATTTGAGACTTTCTTCATTGAAAAATAAAGGCTGTAGATAATAGCAGATTATTAAATGATATCATAGTCTAAGAAAAACCTCTGGTAGGATGTGTTTTCTGCTATGTACTTTCAGCATATTTTTGTTTTTTTCTTCAATTTTGAAGTGAATTGTTTCCTTATTTAAAAATACGATTTTTCAAATAATTGAAAAAATTATAAATGCAAGATGATAAAAACATTTCTTAAAAATGTGAACAACTTATGCTCCATTTTTTTTTTAGTTTTTTTCCCCCTTTTGAAATAGACCTTCTTATGAAAAAAGAAAAATACAAAAACGTAAAAATATCTAAACATTTTGTCACCTTTTGAAAGGTGATAGGCCTGGAGGTAGCAATATCGGATATTTCTTACTTAGCGCTTCCTTTTTTTAGCAGAGTTTTGTGTCAGGTTTGGGGATGTTAAATAGGACAAATTTTTATTTGGGGGGACTTGAGGAGCAACATTATAAGAGAAAAAAGTCCTAAGAATAGGTAACCTTGATCTCTGACTTTATTTTGCTGATTAGTTGTGAGTATGGATTATTTCTTTGCATTTTGGAGTTTTAATTCCCTCAACTGTAAAGTGAACATCTTAAAACAACTGCTTCATAAGGTTGTCTGAAGAGTAATCTAAACAAGAAAAAAATGCCAGCTAATAAAGTGCGTTAAGTTTTTCACTGTAAAATGATATTAACATTTTCAACTTACCAAACAGGGTTTTAGGTTGCACTGATACAGGAAGGAAGCCTGGAAAAAATTCCATCAGTTCAGACTGATTAAAGATATTAAAGCTACAAGCACTTAACAAAATGTTCTTGTCTAGATAAAGGGAACTAGTTATATCACATGGTCAGAGATCTGTCTCTATGAGGATAATAAACTCCTCTGCTTTTGCTATCTCATAAAGAAATTGAGAATTTTATCAAGAATTTCATTTTATTAAGAATTCAAGTAAATGAAACAGAAATTAAGTCAATTCCTGTTCAGAGGCAGAAGGAAATGAAGGATTATTTTCATCAATATTTAATTTACTGAGATACTCTTCAGTTTTACATAATTTTCTTATTATCTTGACTACTTTGTTGACTCTACAGTGACGTGAGCCAAAACACTTCCTAAAATACCCATACTTATGCGATAGCATCTTATCAGGGTTTTGCCAACATGTCTGGTGTGATGTAGGATGATATAGTCCTTTGTGCAAATTGTAAACCTAAATAAAGAAAAAAATCCTCGACTTTAAAGTTCAAACTGTGTGCGTGACTCAGTCTGGTAGTGTCATGGCTTTGCCAGTATTGAAATGTTTTATTATATGTATTTATCTGGATTCTGTTTTAGGAAGAGATTTAATTTTAACAGAAAAGTTAGAGTCCTTTCCAATCATAAAACCTAATGACAAAAACAACCTTCTGTCCCAGAAATGCTCACACTGAGACACAACATAAGTATCCGTCTCTCCTACTCTGTTAGACCCAAACGCTGCCAAAGAAAATGGAAATGATATGGTCCTATGGGAAAAGAAAGCAGAATAAATCTTTTAACTTTCCAGATTAACAGGAATATCCTCATTTGCATACACCCTGAATTTCTCTTGTGCAGGTTGTTGCTAACCTTACAGGTATCTGATATTCCTGGATGTGCTGATTGTGCCTGATGGTTCCTCTCCTTGATCTTGAAGCTATTTCTTCTCTTCAGAAGCATCTTGTTCATTTTACACAGGGAGAGTTAAATTTAGCAAAAGGAGCTTTTCAGAGCTGAGAGTGCTTGCTGATCTGGGAGCCTGTCAAGGTGATTCTGTGCCAACTTGGACCTGCCTGGAGTTGAAGCTTCCAATCTTGCCAAATGTTGTGCTTATTTTGTGACAAAGATGAAAGTCACAGTTGGATTTAAGAGGAGGCCATCCAGTTTATTTTATTCTTGTCTCAACTCTCTGAATCTCTGTCTCCATGACTGAAGGCTTTGTAAATAAACAGGTGTCCACATGTCTCACTGTGAATTAAAATTTTATGGAGCCAGAGAGGGAGTTGATTTATTTAAAAACGAAAAGTTATTGTAATACTTATCTTCAATATGCAGAAGTATAGTTGTTTTATAATTTGCCCATATATGTATGCATACACATACACATACACATACACACATATACATATACATATACATATACATATACATATACATATACATATACATATACATATACATATACATATACATATACATATACATATACATATACATTTCTATCCATATTCACTTGTTTTTCCATAGGTTTCAGGGTAAGGGCATTATATGAAAGGAAATGGGTTGGGCATATGTGTTGGAAACTAGACAATCTCTTAGAGATATTGCCTATAAGTTTTTTAATAAGACATGGTATCTCACCTGTATACTAAGTACATATGTACATATGAAAACTCAAACATACTGGTGAGGTGTGATTTACCACTTCTTTAACATAGCAAAACTACTTCTCCACCTATTGCTTAAATATTATTTTATTATATATAATATATTAATATTATTATATATAATTTAATAAATAATATAAACAGTCACAAATATTTGTTATGGCTAATGCTTGATGCATCAATGCTCACATAAATATGTACATACATTTATGCAAAATCAGATATCTAGGTAACTAATTTCCCTAAGTTCCTAAGAATTCTTTCTCTGAATATTTGATATGGTTGGTTCCTTCATTTAATACTTTTTCAGCAAACTACATGCTCCAAATGTGCACTTTACTCTAGCACAATAATGTTGGCATCAAGAGATGTATTTGGCAGGGTTGTTTTGTTTTTCCTATTAGAGAGGGGTTGACAAGGGTGTAGTGTTTACCGTAAAGTCAGTTTCAAGGGTTTTGTTCTATATATTACTTATATAATAATATTTACATACTATAGAAAATATCTAATGTGCATAAACTTAGTATTTAAAGAAATATACACACATGTGCAACTTTATTATGAATATCATTTTTTGTAAGCATTCATATTTCCTCATTGGGGATTTAGACATTTTATAATGGGATGATCAATTATTTAATTTAAATATATAAATTATTCAATTAAAAATACAATCACAGCAGGTTATCAAAAAATACTACACAAGAAACCGATATATCCGCTTTTAACACTACCTCAATAACTTGTCTCATGAAACTTTAATTCTTTTGACATCTTAATTACTTAAATCAATGACTGAATGAATCTAATGACTCACTACTACAGTTTTACCCTAAATGTACAAACCAGTTTTCCTCATGGATCTCTGAGCAGTCAGGTGACTAAGACTACCTCATTTATATGGGTAGCATTTGGAAGCAATTGGTGTGGAATAACAGGGGTTACAGGGTCACATGTCCATATTCTGAAATTGAACATCTTGGACTTTCTACACCATGGTCACAGGATTTCAAATATCAACAAGGACATATATCATTTTCAAGTCCCTCCTTGTGCTACATTTGATACTATCCCAATGGTTAAAGCAAGTCACTCGAAGCAGAGAAGCCAAAAATGTTCTCGATTCAGAGGAGGGAAAGTAATTTGTGCTCTCTTTTACACTATTATATCATCCCTAAAGATTTATTTTCTTCTACAATCTACATATTTTGAAGAGGAGAAAAGTGAGCATAAATGACAGCTTGATAAACATCTGCATACTATAAATGTCAAAAAACATAATAAGTAAATACAAATAGTTGAGGTGATGTAGAAAAGTAGAGTGGTGTGCGGAATCTTAGGGTGTCTACATTCCTGAAATTTATTTACAATATTTATATGTTTTTGTTACTGCTTAAAAAGATCAGCAGCTCTTGCTTACTCATGTCACTCAGGAACAACATCTACATGCAAATGTGGTCTTTGAACCACCTGCATTGTTACTGAGATGTTTGTGACCAATGTAGTTTCTCACATCTCACTCTCAGAGATTTTTGACTCAGCAAGTCACCTAATCTGGAGAAAGCATCTCTTACTTTCTATGAATAAGAAACATATTTCCTGGAGCAAGGGTCTGTGGCATGTCCTGAACTTCCAATATCCAACATCAGCCTTGAGAATGCCAGTAGACAAAATCTTACCTTGCTAATTAAAAGTATTACTTTTTTTCCCTTGAAAAAAGCCTTTCCTTTATTTCTAGTTAAGTTAGACACTAATCATCACATCTACTGTGCTTTTCTTTCTTCTAAAACTCCTCCTTCTAGATGTCCAGAGGTACAATGAATCACCCAGAGGAGAAACAAGAATATCACTTGTACTTCATAATTTGTTTCAATCTCTCAATTCACAATTTTGCAATATTAAAAAGTCTTTGTAATCAGTAAAGATAATGCCAATGAAACCAATGAACTCTCATGAAATAATAATAATAAGAGGATATGCTATTTGTAGGTAACAACTTTCAGAGTTATTCTTCACAGGTCAAAAATTAATTTAGAAATTTTTCTAAACACATGTTATTATTTTTTTTTACCCCCAAGGAAATTTTGACAAACACAGGTGAATTCTTTAAGCATATGTTATGCAGCAAATAAATGTGTTAAAAATAGAAATCAGATCTTGTGACTTCCTATATAGCATTCTTTTGACAACACAACATTACAAGGCACTAAACTAGGTATGTAAATGATCTGAGAAGTCTTCTTTCCTAAGGCTATCCATATGTTGGGGTAGGCTTGGATCCAGTCCTGCGTAGAAGTAAGGAAACTAACTAATGAGTCCCGGTGTTTCTTCCTGCTGACAATTCTATATCATTATAAATCTTTCAAGATATCCAGGTCCCTACATGAGTTCTGAACAATTAGATATTAGTTTTTTTTTTTTTTATAGAAGCAGACAGAATACCCTTACTATCATAACTTTAAAAATCATAAATTTTCTTGTCAGCTTATTTACTTATCTGAGTCTATCAGCATTAAACTTCCTCAATTCAAAACATGGGGGTGCATAAGCTCTAAGCAGAGTGGGGAGAAGGCAAGAACAGATTGTCTTTAATGTGAGGCAAGAGTGTTATGTTGGCCTGTCTGCTCAGCCTGAGGTGCTTTGACACTCCTTTCTAACACACCTAAAAATACTTGTTTTCCCTCCTGCTGCTGTAATCACAAACATTAAATCAATCAAGGAGGCACATCATCTATCTTCTGAATATATCAATGAGCAGTATCCTCAAAAACCTAACAGCTCTACCTTTATTGAGAAACAATGAACAACCATATTGAGAAAGGAACTATTTCCTCAAATTATTTGCACAAAAATTAGAAATAGAAGTATATGTATCTCTTTACAAAAAATTATATAAAATTAGGATTATCACTTCATATATATAAAATATTAATAAAAGTTAAGTAAATATGTTTAATTCCTGAATAAGTCTTGAACACATATGGTTTAAAGAAAGACTGTATTTTAAAGACATTATTTACCAAAATTAAACAAGCAATTAAATCTGTATCTTAGGCACCAAAAGACACACATTGCAAAACTTTCTCTGCATTTATTTATTGATTCAAAGCATAAACTTTGAACATTTACTGTGTACCGAAAGCTGTGAAATGCTGAAAGATGGAGTCAACATCCCAGAACTTATGAGTAATAAAAGCACATACATTGATGTGATTAAAATTATAAAGAGAAATTCAGAGAAGGGCACTAGCAAATGCTGTAGCTACAGTAGCTATTGTTTGAGGGTGCAGGAAGTTTTGTAGAGAAGACTCTTGAGCTCAGATCATTTTGTATCACACCCCTTCATCTTGCCTAAGTTATTACTTTTTCCCTGTTTTCTTTGCAAATTGTGTTTTGTACATTAGCCATCAAACTTGATAAATTGCTTTTTGTTGATTCGATTTCTGTCATTTCATTTAATGAGTAGTTCATGAAGAGAATGGACTGTTTTATCTTTTAACCTCAGCATTGAAAGTACAGATAAACTTCAATAAATACCTGTCAAATGAATAAATGATATTGACACATAGCATATTTGAATATTCATATGTTTTAATCTCTGGAAATATGCATTTATAGATAAAAATTTTTATCCACTGGCGTGAAAGTTCTTCATAGGAGGGAATGTTTTAAGAAATTAAGTTCCTTTGATGTGGAAAATGAAACCCTGGAGCTGAACTGTATGCATAACTAGCAAAATAAGAGTAGTTGCTAAACTTCTACACATAGAAAATGATGATTAGTCATTTGCAAGTGGGAGAGTGGAGAAGTTAGAGGAAATGAGGTAGGGGGAAGACATAGTCTATGTTTGAAGGGACTAAACAAACACTATATCAAAGAATGACCCAGCAGAATTTTTCAGGGACAGCATGACCAAAAATGAGCTAAAACTCAAGAATACCAAAGAATAATTGTAAGTAATTTATATTTGGTAACAGAAAATCTTCTGGCTTCCTCCCAAATCAGTCAACTCTGAAACAGATGCAACTATTTTTGGAAATCCCAAGTAAAAGTGCATGAGTTTCACTTAGAAATCAGTGCAGAAGGGAGAAAAGAAAATGGCCATGAGGTATGATGGAGTTGGAGAGTTTATATCAACAGGGTTTCAAATCCTGGATATTATAGTTATTTGTGCTAGCTACTCCAGCTAACAATAAAAAATTGGGCAAAATTTGTAAGCCAAATGCTTTCTTTATTCAGTCAAAGTTAAGTATTGAGCGCCTTTTTAGTCACTGCAGCAGCACAGATCTCTGGCCTCCGACAGAATGCTATTCAGGAGGTATTCCTTCTGCCTCCCTTTGCCAATTCTATATTTGTGCCATAAATCTGAAATCGAAGAAGAAAGATATGCCATGCTGAGATTAGATTGGACAACTGATGAGAGTGAAGTGGACTGTGAAGAAGGTAGCATAAGGGTCCCGTGTGCATCCTTGTCTGAGAGTTAGGCTTATCAGAAGGCAGCTACTGCTGGGTGAGAGTGGAACTGAGTTCTCACAGTTTGCGCAGAACTGGCAGGTGTTGGGTATGACCCAAGGAAAGTGGAGAAACGTCATTAACACCTCATTAAGACCTCAGGCATTGGGTACAGATACCAAAATATGTCACCTTATGAATAAAGATAACACCACACATAGCACCTTCTCTAAGTATACCTTAACCTGTTCAAAATAAGCACCTGAAAAGATCCACACTTGAAATATGATATCTACCAGGTTAGAAGAGTCTGAGGAATACTGGGTTTCTACTAATTGACTTTAAAGCATATAGACAAACAGGCTTTCATAAATTTCATCATAATTATCCAGTATTGTACTGTCTATTAGAAAATTCAATATTTTCATATAAATTAGTAGAATCAGGAAATTCTGATATTTGTACATATCTCTCTTTCTGTCTATATAAACACACAAACACATAGCTATACAAAAGATAAATTTTTGTCATTCGCAGCAACGTGAATGGAACTGGATGGGGATCATACTAAGTAACTACATCTCTTGATGAGACAAGTTAAACTCCAAATTTAATAATGTTTCATGAAAAAAGAGAAATTTAATAGTGAAATAATGATTAAAGGAGAAATTTGTCAGAAATACACAATAATCTTAAACATGTGTGACTTAGTAGTTTCAGTATTCATGAAGAAATATTCAGAAAAAAAGTGACCTCTATAAACTTTGCAAAGGATTTTTAACAGTCCACTTTCAATAGCTGATAAAAACAGCAAACAACCAGTTGCACCTACCAAAACAAATCCTGAATAAAAGTAGGGAGCAAAATAGCATTTGAGATCAACACCTGTGAAAGATGAAAGGCAAAAAAAAAAAAAAAAAAAAAGGGGAGGGTTAAAATCAAGCTTGAATATCTGATTGTTTTAGCTGAGCTCAGTGAGAAGCCCTTGGAATACCTGTCAATGTTGCCCACCTGACACGGAATCAGCAGTGCTTTGACCCCCCTCCCCCCCATATTCTGAATGTATTGCAATGTGAGGAAAGATCTTCTCTCTAATAAGGTTAAGTTTGTCGCTGAGGGAGAACATGAAGGAGTAAACATCTAAACAATCTCTGTCGATTGAACTCCTGCCAAATTCTGTAGAACTGGACAGCTTTTTTGCGTGTTTATGACAAACACCAACAAACTTAATTAAGAATTGCCAAATAGCACATCTATTACTAGAAGAAAAACTATACTTTTTAATTACATGTAAAAAATATAAAACAGGTAGCAAGATCCTAGTTTTAAACTAAAGTGTTCAAACACTTTCAAGATCAATCTTATGGTGGGCTACAAAATCTCCCCATAACTTTGAAAAGAATAAAATTTTACAAAAAATGTTCTCTGAAAATAATTAAATTATAAATTTAAAACAAAATGATGTGGGTATATGTATTAATACCCCCCAAATTCGGAAATTAAAGAAAAACACCTCAAAGTGGGCCAAAGAATATTATGCAATGAGTTATCAAGTTGATGATAATGATAATAAAACCCATAAGATTTGTGAAATTCAATGAAAGCAGTACCTTTATACTTGAATCATTTGCATTAAGGAAAGTGGAGGAATGCTTATCTACATAATCTATCAACTATAGAGATGAGACATTCTATCTGCTTGCATTAACACTTTTTTATAAGAAATTATAATGTGCATTTGCAATTACATATTTTGCTATATCGTTTCATGAATTGTATAGAAGCCCAAACAACAAAGTGTTCATGTATCCAAAACCTTGTATTTAAAACCTAACTATAAAGACCATAACTATGACATATTAATATTCATTAATATTTGTAAATGAAAGAAAAGATGTATGTTTAATGTCTTTGGCATTATTATCCATATTACTTTTGTCAAGGTTCTTAGTTACAGGTTTTCCTCATTATCTGAAAGTAAAATGTTCCTATTTGGTTTGATTTGGTTGGTTATTTTGGGGCTCTGGGAATACTCAAAATTTTTTCCATGTAAATTGGTGGCAATACAGACCTCAAAAATAGCCTACCAAATCATACCAAATAGAAACAGTCTACTTTTGGATAGCAGGGGAGACCTGTAATGAGGTCCTTATGGGTTCTTTAAAGACTAAAATAAGCACAAAATTGATCTTGCAACTGAAATCTACCTTGCAAATATGGCTCATGGATTTCTTTTGTGAAGAGGCTTACATTTCTTATGGCAAAGTAGAAAAAAACAAAATTCTTTTTAAGATGAACTTAAAATTCTGTGCTAGCAGACCAGCTGGAATATAGAACATAGTTAATGTAATGCCTTAGTAACTATCTGTATGTCTAAGTTACTTACACTTTAATTTACAATTTTGATATTAATACTGCTTTGTTAATTTTCTCCATTTCTCAGAGATCAGAAATGTCAATTATAAAAGATCTTTGGCTCATAAGGGAAATTTAGACCATTGCAAAAGATTTGATGGTGTTGGAAAAAAATAATTATACCTTATGTTTTGCAACTCTGGTGAATATTACAAAGGGTGCAACTGAAACCAACTGTCAAGAAGCCGTAAGAGTGTCACAGGATAATTTGGCATGGTAGGTTGAACTATAAAACATACTTCTCAATTTGTTAACAGCACAATATCAGAATAGCAGATTCTTGTTGTATTCCACCATGCTCTAGATTCAAACCCAAGGACTTGAATGAATTATATTATCCCAGATAAAACTCATGTTTTATCTAGACCAAAATTATAGAGAAACCTATGCTAGAAAGGTTTGCTTGATCCTTGGTGGTCTGTGTTGGACAGTCTTGAAATGCTTCTCTGTTACTAACTGAAAAGGTCGATTCCATTTTCTAAACATGTAGTAAAAAGGACAAATGGATGGTAGAAGTGTAAATCAGCACACAAAAACATCCTCCAATTTTACATGATAGTTAATTGCCCAAAGAGGGCTAATTTGCTAAAAATCCCACAAGGACACACGAATAAGAAAAAAAACAAAACAAAAAAACAAAAAAACACCCAAGACTTATTGCCTAAACTTTTCTTTCAATTCTATCAAGTCACTTTAGAACATGAGTTAGGAATTGCAACAATTTTGGGGTTGAGAACAATGACTGAAAATGATGCAAATTCAGGTGTGTTTCCTGAATATAAATGTACTAAATACACTGGAGTTAAATGTATAATGGCCAGAAGAAGTCAAAATAATACAAGCATTGGGGATTTACTGCAGTGTTATTAATGAACTGTATGTAAAGTCCTCTATGTCCCATCATTTTATGTCTGTGAAAAAATATGTGATGATTACTTTTTTTATGACTTGTAGTGGTGAATAACTGAAGTGGTATCACCTCATCCAAGGGCATTCAGTAATACACAACACTTTGTCCTATAAGCTATGATAGGCATAAAGGAAAAATGTTCACATTAATCAGTCATAATCTTCAGGGTGTTCTGGGAAGCCCTTCCCTGTCCCTGTTTCTCTATCAAGAAATGTTCATCAAGGAAATGTAAAATTATATAACTTGTAAAAGGTATGCCACACAGTTGGAAGTGATGCTTACAGCTTATAATTACAAAATCATGACTCATACATTATTTTTCTCTAAAAGAATTCAGACACCAGTCCATATTTTCTCATTAGTGACACAGTTCAGTTGGGAGTACGGATCCAGACAGAAGACTATTTTTTACAATCTTTGAAAAGATCATCCAAGGGAGACAGAATACCATGTTCTACTTAAAGAAGACAAGCAGGCTGTGTATCATAAGTCTTGCTGTCAATGAAATGAAATAGTTATTTTTGCCCTCCCTTCAATTAGGTGAGCAAAGAGTGTATTGAAGACATTGATAGAACTGTTTTCCATCTTTTTTGAGTTTTCTGCAGGTAGTAAAGTGCATACAGAATCTATATGTTGAAATTTCAAATGTTGGTATTGCTAGTTGAAGTAAGAGTTAGTTTTTGCCAATAATGCAGAGTAATTCAATCTAAGAAATACATTGCCAGAATCTCTTGAATGATTCTCTGTATTTATGCAATTAGTGTAAGTATTTAAAAATATTGCTATATATGGATTCCTTGTCATTATTAATTTGCATTTGTCTTCCATTTTACGTTCACAATCAAATTCAGGAAGAGCATTTTAATTCTCTTCTATTGCACTATAAAATTATCCATATTTCACTGACAAAAGGCAACAAATTAAAATACCAATTAAATCCCTTTTGGAGTTCATTACACTGCATGGGTCTCACACAGGCACACGTACACACTCATAAAAACACTCATACAAACACATTCTCCATACAGAAACACACTGTTAAAGAGTAAAATTGTTCTATTGCATCATGTGTTCAATTAAAAATCAGGTTTTTAAACTTGTTGAAATACATGCTAACCTAGATTTTTTTTAGCTTTCACTACTGATATATA
>NW_004567104.1:52126039-52130818 GCF_000260355.1 Condylura cristata | reverse complement strand
TTTTTTTTTTTCTACACTTACAGGAGCTAACAACAATTGCTATTTTATTCTCTTTAATTCAGCTCAACAAATATATTTTCAGTGACTTCTTTGTACCAGATTGATACTAGAAATAGAAGAGCCAATGAAATACTCCATTTATGAGCAGTCTTATTTTCAACACAAATTTTAGTAGTGTGGTAATATATCTTTGACATCAAACTACCACTTTGTATATTTTCATACTTATTTCTGTTAAATAGTTTTAGGGAATTTTCGTATTCACAACAAAAGTGAAAGGAAGGTACAAAATGTCCTCAATTACCTCCTGTGTTAGTGTCCCTGATCATCAACAGCGCACTTGTTACAGTCCCAGAACCTATCCGAAACATCATTAGCCCCCAAACTTCATAGTCTACATCAGAGTTCTCTGTTGGAATCCATTTTATTAATTTGGCTAATGACATGTATCCGGTATAGTGTCATGTAAGTATTTTTACTGCTCTAAAAATCCTTTGTGTTCTAATCCCAAGCCTGCTTAACTTCTTGCTACCCTTGATCTTTTCACTGTCTCTACCACTGTGCATTATCTAGAGTGTCTTATTGTTGGAATCATACAGTATGTAGCCTTCTCACAGTGGCTTCTTTTGCTAGGTATTTAAGTTTCACCACATCATATCATGACTACATAGCCTATTTCTTTATAGCTCTGAGTAACAGTCCTTTGAATGCACCACAGTTTATTTACCCACTCCACTACCCAAGGACAAGTTGGTTGCTTCCAACTTTTGCAATTTTGTATAAAGCTCCTATAAACATGGGTATGCAGATTTTATATGTGGACATAAAGTTTCAGATTCTTTGCATAAATACCAAGGAGCATGATCTCCAAATTTTGCACTTATTTCTTGTCTCAAATGAACACTTAAATATCAGAAATCTAAACTTGGGAATAAAATGAATTTTCTGTTCTTCATTTTCTGACCTCAATGATTTTGGGTGTTGGGATTTTTATTTTTGGTGTAGTATTTCATGAAACAGTGAAACTGCATCTTCAGTTATATCTCTTTGTTTTCATGATTGGGTGGGGCACTAATTAAATGAGTCAAAAATAGCAGAGCAAGTGCTGTGCTCTGTTCATTCATTTCCACAGACATCTTCATTTGGATATAGTGAATTAATTAACTGAAGCGTTTCTTCTAATTTTCCTTCCATCCCAAACACTTCATTTATTTTTGATTAATTTGTCATTTGTAATTTTCATATGTATATATGACAATTTATATAATTTATATATATATATGTAAATATATATATATATAATATGTAGATAAATTGTATATATGTGAGTTACATATATATAATTTAGGGACTACATTTTTATAACTCCATGTGTACCTCACATACTTTCCTCACCACCTTCCAGCAACTCTCCTGTGTCTATATCTAATCTCTTTTTCCCCCCACCCCTCCACCCTCTTACCTGTTTCAATGTATTTTTCCAAGATTCTAAGAGTATTTTTTGTTGTTGCTATGCCTTGCAAGTATATGTTTTTTTTTTTCGTTATTTATGCCCACATATGAATAAAATATCCTGCATCTTTTTTTTTTCTTTCTGACTTATTTCACTTAGCATAATCACCTCAAGGTCCATCCATTTTGCTATAATTATTTTAACAACTTCATTAAAAGGATAGGGGAAAAATAAAAGGCAGAGAAGAATAATGTGATTTTAATTAATTTGTTTTTAAATGATCTGTAATAAACTTAATTATTATAGTAGGTATCCAGGTCTGTATTTTTTTCTGAAGTGAAATGATTAAAATATTATCTTCAAAATAAGCAAAATATGTAAGGTGAGTAAATGAAGTTTTATGTTTATTCCATTGCTTTGCATTAGATATAGAAGCAAAGATTGTATGGTAAATTAGCATACTCACACCTCAATAAAGTTTTTGCATTCTAATCATCACATCGTGGCTTTGTAAAATGAAAACTTTTCAGTAATAAATGTTAGTTTATTTCCTGGGGACTTTGTTCTACAAAGTGTTTCAGGAATGCCCAAACTATTCTATAAATGGAAAGCAATGAGAAATGTTTGTTTTTCCCTCCATCTCTTGTGGATGAAATTCCTAGGTAATAAACTGCAGAAGCATACATTTACTTTATTAGTTTTTAGGTCAAATGACCCCTCACACATGGCAATTCATGTGTAGTCAAAACGTATAAAATAGAATAGAGTAAACATGTGTAGCTCTATCCTGAGGCAAGCGGTTGAGACATTATTTTTAGGACAAATCCTATGTTTGACTTTAATAAGAAATGTTACAAGTAGCTGTAGGATGTACTTTCTGTGCTGTCGTTAATTCATGTGGTCAAAATGCTGCCGAATCGACAGATAAGTGCAGCCCAAAGCCTAACTTTCATAACTCTGGTAATGATCACTGGGGTACACAAATATCTTCAAGTCACATAATTGTGGTGATCTCAGTGTGCTCAGTTCTGGTGGACTGTTGCCCATACCACTAAATCAGCCTTCACAGCGCCATGCACATATGGCACAGTTGGAGTTCAGTGGGAGCCTAGGACTCCGTTAGCTTGGGGGCCAAGTCACTCTTAACCTCCATAAAAGGCATCCCTTTAAAGAACAGGGTAAAGGTCACTGTAGCTCATGCCAAGTGTAAAAATGAGAACTACAGACAGGAAACACTGTTCAGATGTTGTAGGACTGTAGGTCTGTTTTATGTCTGCTCTGAGCCCTCTGCAGCTACAGGAGACCAAAGACATACTCGCCATCTCCATTTATACTAGGTCAGCAGCCAAATGGGCGCAGACATTAAAAGCAGGGGAAATCCAGGGGCTAATCAGGCATTGCCTGTCTCAAAGGTATGACATGAAATACTGTGATAGGACATCATGTGATGGGAATCGTGGCTGTGATGTGTTGCCCCAGGTTGTAGATTGAGTGTTCGACATTATGCACGGGGTGGACACCAAGCAGGCTGGAGCATGACTGTGTAATTACCTACTCCCAAGTCACTCATAAAATTGAGATGTGTATCTCCTGAGAATACCAAGGAGCAAAAATTGTAAATAAAATAAATGTGCAGTGTGTCTGAATTAATGAGCACAGATTAAGAACATATATAACTTGAGGAAATAAGAAAACAGCACAACTGAGATTTCTCTGGATAATAGAGAGAAATAGGGGAAGTTATTTTTATTATCTAATTGGTAAGAAGTCTCCAATTTTTCTGTCAAAGTTTATAAAATAAAAATACACCTGGTTCCAAGTTGAGAGTGGGGAAGCCTATGTGGAAAATGTGGAAACTCACTCAGTGTAATGCATTTCACACACCAAAAACATGTCTATAGACTTACATTAAAATAAAAGCCATATTTAAATGGTGTGCTGTTTCAGACAACTTTTGTTCATTAAACTCAAAATTATAACCAGATTGGTGAGTAAACTGGTATAATGGGCTCTGTGGTTTCAACCAAACTTCTCACAGCCTACCTGTCCCTCTCAGCAACAGTCATTCCTCATCTCCATTCTATGTTTTAACTCTGGTAGCTGAAATTAAGTGTCTCTGTCTCTCCCTCCTCATTAAAACTGGCAAATTAATTTAAGAGAATTTTTTAATAAAAAAATATTTTTTTCTGTTATTCAAAACTATGAACTTAAGTTGGGGTGGGGTAAGGAGAGGATAAAGTGCTAAATATGTAATTTATATTTATCAACAAATAATTGTGTCATTATCCTATAGACTGACATGAAGGAGAAAAATTCACCTTTAGCCCTACCATCAATCAGTGCCAAAGTGGAGGAGAAGTTGTCTGATCCATCTTCATATTTGTGAGCACTGATCCTCAAAATGATGCGAATACCTTGAAGTTAGGAAGGACAGATGCATACTAATTAAAAATTATTTCCCAGCTCACAATCATTTTATACACACACACACGCATACACACATATTTATGAATATTAGTACTTATGAAATATGTCTAGATATGTATGAATATACATACATACATATTTGTGCCTAGAGAGTGAGGAATGGGTAGCTGTGAAATGTTATCATAAGAAATCTCTAAATACAAGTAGAAAGCTACTCAATATAAGGGAAGATTAGCAGTCATTTTGTAAAATTTGATTTGGTAGCATAGAATTCTCCTTATCATATCTTTCCTTCTTATCTGGCCTCAATATGCCCACTGTGGTGTGTCTGAAGATTTACTTAACTTCATTTGAATTTATATCACTTGTTCATCATATAAATTCTTGACCTTTGGATTTGTTAATAAACTCATTTGAAGAGGAACATAATAGGACATTGTGTATTATACTACATACACTTATAAAGCTTATCTACATTGAGATATATGTAAAAGTGTGTATATATGTATAGAGATGTATATAATTAAGTGCTCTAATTTTATTTTCACCTTTTGAATTATAATATTTGTGCATATATTAATGCAGTTGAGGTAAAAATAAGTGTCTGGAACACATATATGAAGCAAGGTCATTATTTCCTTGATCAGGCTCTTTACTATACCATATTATAGTAGTTTTAATTAAATTCAGAAGTATTTGTAGCAACTTCATTCATTAAGACTGTGCATTACCTTAGCATTTTTTCAGCCTGTAATTGAGTCATAAAGTTCTATGCTAACTGCTTGAGTCTGCTTGGGCTTTGTTGCGTAAGCCTGCCTAGGGCGGGTTCTCTGTCCTTTCCAGCAGATGGATAAAGTAGAGCCCTAGAGTCCTCACTGGCTTTTTTTTTTTTTTTTTTT
>NW_004567104.1:52122765-52125939 GCF_000260355.1 Condylura cristata | reverse complement strand
AAAAAAAAAATCAAAATGAGCTTGAAGTGAACAGAAATATATTTTAAATGCAGAGATATATATGTAGAGATAATTAGGAAACAGATCATTTCAAAGAACTATACAGGGAAATACAATAAAATATAACAAACTGTTATTTACATAGAAAAACAAAGCAAACACTTGAAATTTAATGAGGAAATGACCAACTGTCAAAAGTCCCTATGTTACAGGGCAGGGAGAGAGGGGCACCACTGAACCCCCAAACCTGCCTGCTCTAAATAGGTTCTGCCATCCGCCACAATAAGACAAAACATATAAGACTTTAATGGAAAGGAACTTTAATACAGTGAGTATACAATACAGAATACAAAGAATAAAATTTCTAAATCAAACACCCATCCCCTTGTGGGCAAAAGTCAACCTAAAAGGGATTGGTCCAAAGCAAGGCCTGAAAGCCTGCCATAAGACTAAAGCACCTCTGTCCTTGGCCCATAGAAAAGGGTCAGATATGGCCAGATGAGCATGAGAGGAAAGGAGCAAAATCAAGCCAACATAAACACTGCCATAGTCAGCCTTCCCAGGGGTCTCTCACCCACATCAATTTCAGCCAGTCCAGGGCCAAGAAACAAGCATGAAACAAGGTTTCTTCACATGTCTTCCTCTGTTCCATGTGGTTTCCTCAGGTCTCCTTCTGGCTCTCCATCCTGCTTCCTTCTTCCTCTGATTCCTTCTCTTTTCTCCTCTCCTCAGCTCCACCCTCCTTCTGGGTAGGGCAGGGAATCTGGAACTTCCTCTTTTCCTAGGGGAAGTTACACCTATTATGGGAAATGTCAAAATATTTCAATCAAAAGAAAATATAGATCAGAGTGCATTAGCATTGCAAAATTAGATTAAAATAGATGAAAGCAAAATGGGTTAGAACTACATGTATCTTTCAATGTGCTCTATAGCTTCTTGTCTCTAAATCTCTATACTAAGCTTTTAGTTTACTAAGTTAAAAGAATGTAAACATTAGCCTGAAAACATTGTTTGCCTCCAAAAAGCTGCTGCCATGATAAACAAACAGGAACTAGCACAAAGGAAAGTAGAATGAGTTTAACTTATCCTATGGGTGTGGGCTTTGGACACACTCTGATTAATTTTAAGTAAAAACCATATATTTATTTTCATGCTTAACCTAAACAGCAATAGAAACTACATCAGTATTTTGGTAAGTAGCTATGCAAAAGGAAAGAATCACAGAGAAAAAGATCATTAAATGAGCTAATTGCCATTAAATGATTCCAGGTTATTTGAATCTGTTATACTGTTATAACCACTTAGCATTTCATTTCATAGTAAATTGTCCAATAGTGTGCATCTGTTTTTCCCTTTTATGTATCTTTATTTTTGTTAGTGAGCCCTTTTTCCATTTCCTCCTGTGGTTAACTAAACGAAGTACTCATGCTCTGTGTTTCTGGTGGCTGGTATCCTTCCTGGTAACTTCTTCTAATTCATATAAATATTCTATAGTAAAAGTTATAAATATAAATATTCTTTAGTAAAGGTTATCAAGTCGATGCACTTCAAGACTTTTTTTTTTTACTATTCTTGACCAAACTCCTCATTTCCAAATAGTGTGAAACAGGACAAAGATATCAGGCTTGTTTGCTGTGCCTTAACCCGCTGCGCCACTGGGGAGGGCCCCTCACTGGCTTTTTACAGGGTTTAATGTCCTTTATATGCTAATTGTTGTGAGTCAAGCCTGTAGGCCAGAGGGAAAGGGAGTCCCGTAGCCCCAAGGCTAGGCCCTCTTTGAGCTCTTTCTGGTGTATTCTCATGGTTCTGCCTCTCTGTAGTCACTCCTTTCTTAGCCATTTTGTCTTAGCCTTCTTGTCGCAGAGGGATGCCACACTAATAGCGCCAGCCTCCAGGCTCAGGGTACCTACTTGTATTACAGGTTTCCACAGTGAGGCACAATACTTACCCTGCATCCACACTTCCAAGCACCTTCTGCACTCAAGACTGCAGGTGAGAGCCACAGACACTAGCAGTGTAAAAGCCTGGCCACCTTCAGTTACCCTACAGGCTGTTGTAATAAAATGCCATAGACTGGATGGCATAAACCACAGGAAATTATTCCTCAGCGTTCTAGAGACTTGGAAATATATAATCAATGTTCTCGTTTAGTCAGTTGTCAGGTGATGGTCATTTACTTGGCTTGGGGAAAGCACCTTCTCAATATAATTTCCTAGTGAAAAAAAAAGTTCTGTATATTGTCTTTTATGGGTACTAAACACATCATGAAGGACTTTACTCTCATAACTGCATCTAAAACAACTTACCTCCCCAAACCCTCTCCTATACCATTACTTGGGGTCAGGGATTAGGATGTCAAACCATAAATTTTGGAGGAGGACAAATATTCAGTCCATAACACCAGCTAGAAAAATCTGAATATCCCCACTAACTCATTTATGAGTTGGTCTTACTAGGTTTCTTTAAAGACTATCAAACTATTTTAAATTTAATTGAATACATTGAATTATATAAATAATCATTTTACCTCATTAGTTTTAATTTAGAAATTTTAAAATGGCTTAAGGAAGAGGTTCCTTTGACATCATTCTGGAAACATTTACAGTGATCTAAGGCAAGAGTACACTTGTGTTATATAATAAACAGATACATCTATCTCCACCTAGTAAAACAATTGTCATCTGAGAGTCATAATAATTTCAAAGATTGCAGAAATACAGCCTTGCAGAATTAATTGTAGAATGCTTCCAGAATCAATAATACAATCTACTTAGTATTTTCATCGGAGTGCTGAGTGGTATATTAGAATCAAACTCATTTTGTTGACAGAAGTTTGAGAGGATGGTTCAGAGTGGAGGTGCTTATTTCCCCTCCTGAAAAATGCATCCAGAATTCAAAATGAGGGCCCTCCCTGGTGGTGTAAGGGTTAGGAAGCAGCACTGCAAATTAGCTGCAGCCATTTCAGTGCCAGTTTGATCTTGGACCCTGGAGGTGATCCACATGGCGCAGCAGACCTCTTCTGTCTCTCCCGCTGTTCCCCTCAGCAGTGTATTTCATCAGTTGGCCTGTTCTGCTCCCCATTCTGTCTCTGGTGAATCCACTCACCGCCTGTGCACCTCTGGCTTGTACCCCAGTTCTGTATGCATAAATAAATAAATCTTTTTAAAAAATCTG
>NW_004567104.1:52120942-52122665 GCF_000260355.1 Condylura cristata | reverse complement strand
TCTGACTGCAGCTTAGTGAGTGGTGCAGGAATATATGTGAACTCTGATAGTCCAGAAAAGAAGCAATACAATTTGCAGGTGGGAACACATTAGAAATAGTATTTCTTATGCATTGGACCATATGGCATTGAGCTAGAGATCTTCTTCCCCCAACCAATAAAGAAACAAAAGTTAGGTAATGCTTAAATCTTTGCCCAAGATTCAATAGGAAGCAAGATCTCACATAGAAACATAAAGCATAGTTAAATGTTTTAAGGATCAGTTAATTTCTTGATCCTCTATAATTTCATAAACTACTCAAACAAAGACTGAATAAACTGTATAAGAAAAAAAAATCAATAAAACAACATTACTTGGCTCTAAAGAGAACAATATTTAAAATTATTCAAACATATATGAACACTATTGATTTTGGATATAATGGTCTCAAGATAGCACAGAGAGTTAATTACCAATCAAACCAGTAGGTCATTTTGCAAAGAAAAAAAAAAGTGTAGAAAGCAATCCCTAAGGTGTTAAAATGAAGGGGAAGTGGACAGGGCTACTAAAATCTCATCTTACAAGATGGGAAGTCAGAGTTCAATTTTTAATGTAACAAGATATTAAGACGTGTGTCAAAGACACAGGTGTTGGCGAGGGTGTGGGAAAAAAAAACTGTATTCTGTTGAAGGAACTGCAGTTTGGAATAGCTATTATGGAAATAAAAAAAAGCCTTTATAAAATTGTAATTAGAACTTCTCTATGATATAGCAATCCCACATCTAAGTCTGTATTCAAAAGAAATTAAATTAGTATCTCAAATGATACTTGTGTTCCATGTTTATTAAAACATTATTCACCATAACCAAGACACGGAAATAATGTAAGTATCTTTGGTTGGATGAGTGGATAAAGCTGTGTATTCTACCTAATAATATTATTCAGTTGCATTTGCAACAACATGGATGAAGCTGGAGGACATTTTGCATAGGAAATAATACACAAAAAAGGGTGCTTTGTAACCTCACATGTAGAATCTAAAGGGTCACATTCACATTCACATTCACAGAGCAGAGCAGAATGCTGGTTCCTAGAGACTGGAGGGTGGACTAAAAATGAGGAGGTTTGTGTAAGGGTACATGCTTTCTGCTCTAAAAATAATAGGTTCTGGCCATCTCGTATGCAGCATAATGACGAGTGTTAATAATACTATGTCATAGACTTGAAAATTGCAAAGTAATTCTTAAGTGCTTTCATTACAAAAAAGAAAAGATAGTGCTGTGAGTTGATGGATGTGCTAATTAACTTGATTGTGGAAATCATTTTAGAATGTATATATTTATGAAATCATTATGTTTTACTCTTTAATTATATATGTTTTACTTGTCATTAACATCTTAATAAAGCTAACAAGAAACATTTATAATGGGACTTAAAATTGAGTCCAAATTATTGAGAAGTCTTGATGGATAAAAGTGACTTAAGTTAGCAATTTTTCCTTAGCAAAGGGAGATTCTAACTGGTCTTATCTTTTAGTTAGTGTACCTAAAATGATAATAAAATAAATACTGAAAAGCTACTTGGGCATAAAGAATATGACTCAACTTTTGGAGGGGTAAAAACTGATAATAACATTTTTATTTGTTGCACAGAGTCCATATTTGTGTAAATAAAAGCACATTTGATATATATTTTTAAAACACATATTTATAAATAAATAAAACATTCTTTCATTAACTTATTA
>NW_004567104.1:52116631-52119574 GCF_000260355.1 Condylura cristata | reverse complement strand
GACAGGAGAGGTCTGCTGCTCCATGTGGATCACCTCTGGGGCGGGAAGGAAATCACACTGAAGTGGCGGTAGCTTGCCTTAGCTTCCCAGTACAGGGCTCCAACCCGCTGTGCCGACAGGGAGGGTCTACCTATGAATATTTTAAGCCAGTGAGATTTGGGAGCTGTTTATTGCACAATGCAAACTATCATAATTAATAAAATAATCTTTAAGTGTTTAGTGTTTTAGAATAATGGTTACTCTATTACTTCTCACATAAAGACCATGATTAAATTTAGACACTGTATTCTATTCTAAAATATTTTTTAACAGCAATTGATAATTTAGCCTCTGCTATATCTTTTGTACTTTTCTTAAAGTAGGAAAGGAGAAATGAAAAACAAAATTATGTTAATTGAGGCAAAACAATGTATTTTGCTATAAACAAGTGATTTAGTTTATTATTTGAGGTAAAGTTGATAATTTTGATATTTTGGGAAACAGCTCTAGATAGCATGATTGTTATATACTTCATTTGATATGTGTAATGTTCTATTATTAGTAAGATATATACCAAGTTCAGAAAGTGTTTATCTGGTAATCATTTTATTTGACACCCTCATAAAGATAAAGAAAAAAATTCTAACGCCACCTAAAAAGTGTGTATTAGAATTGAGGTTGGAAACCAGATCCCTTGACTTTTGGTTCAATTTCTTTCCATTACTACTTCTAACATGTGTTAGCCATTTTGTAGTCAAAGATTATATGGTTCAATGTAATATACATTCACAAATTATTTTTCTAATTTGTGGAACTTGATTGAGTCACTTCTAGTATAGCAGCTATTTTCCTTTACTGTTTTTATAAGAATCATGGTTGCCTTAGAAGTTTTCACTAAATAAAAGTACAAACTCAGATAACATTAAAAAATATGCACCAGAAGTAATTCCAGTTTTGCCTACCATTTAATGCAGGCAAAGTTAGATTTCCTTGTACAAAGGGAACTGTCTTGCAAAGAAAAAGATTCCTGGAAACCAAATAACTCATACAACAAGTTTGATGAGCTAAGTGTACATTAATCAGAAACATCTGAATTAAATTTCCCTTGAAATATACATAAAATGAAGAGGAACCATGGTTTGCAGATTATGTTTCAGGTTCCACTGAACTCAAACATTTTTCCAGCCTCAAATGACTCCAGTTTTTTTCACTCCTTCTTGGGAGTTCATAAAAATGCTTAGTGTACCACAGAATAAAGTTGGATTCATTAGAAATCCAATATAAATATAATATAGATAAAGATATAATGTGACCTAATGTTTCCTATTCATATAGGAGTATTAGTGATGTGATACCTGAAAGAGGGTTATTATAAGAAATGGAGTAAATTTTAACTACTTGAGAGACAGAAACAAACTACTTGAGGGTAACAATATGCAGTTATTTTTGTAATCTGATTTATAAACTTTGATATATGGAACTCAGAGATGATGTCATATACCATTTCTGCAATTTGAAATATATGCCATTACTCTAGCATTTGTGTGATATAGATAGAATATCTAGCTGAGCTCCAGTTCTGACAGGCTCACATGTGCTAAACTGATAAAACTGCTCTTGCTGACTCAAATCATGTGAAACCGGTTCTGATAGGCTCATACCAGTTCTAACCAGATAGAAATGCTTCTTGCTAGCTCAAACCAGGTCAAACCAATTCTGAGAGGCTCAAACAGGTTCTGGCCAGATCAAACCAGTTCTGGCTGGGTTAAAATAGTTCATACTAGGTCGTCTAAATGAGCTCAAACTAGGTTTTGACTAGGTCAAACTGGCTTAAAGTGGTTCTGACTGAATATATATAACTGGTTATGACTGGAACAAACCAGTTCTGACCATATCAAATTGGTTTAAAGTGGCTCAAACCAGTTCAAACTGGTTCTGACTGGATTAAAACAATTCAGACTGGTTCAAACCAGTTCTAGTCAGTTAAAACCAGTTCTGGCTAGCTCAAATTGGCTCAAGCCAGTACTGACCAGATAAAACCATGTGTGATACATGCATCATGTATGCTTATGGATATCTGAGACATGCCACAGAATTTGCAGTTTGAAATAATAACAGTATCATTTTACATGGATATTTCAAGTAATTGCTAAATTTTGTTCCTTAAAAGACAAGTTTCTGAAGATACTCTGTCACCATTATTCTTGAAGAAACTCTCATCATTATCCTTACCATTTTCTGAGTACATAATATTCCAAAGACTTAGCATAGCATTTAACTCTTTTTAATGTATTATGCCTATGTCCAGCACAGTAAGTGTAACATAAACCAATATTCAGTTAATGATGAAAGAATACATGCCTTGTAGTACTGTTAGTATTGAGGGGCAAAAAAGACAGAAAGCATTTCAGTTATGACATAAAATTGCAGAGATTTAGAGGAATACATCTTCTGATATGTTCAGGCAATATTTACAAGAATGGAAGGTAGTAAGCAGTTATGTTTGAAGTTTTCCAAGTGGCAAGTTAAACAGTCAATACTTATCAAAGTTCTCTTTTATATTTTTTAGTTCTCTGCCAACCTATCACAGCTCTCTCAATAGTCACCCAATGGCTTTGTCGTTTTTCCATATTCCATATTCAAGATAACTTTTCCTTTTCCTCAGGCCTATTTGTTCAGTGTCTACTTAAATTCTCACACTCAGCTCAACTGCTGCCTTTTTTTTTTTTTTAAGATTTATTATTTTTTTTTGTGCATACAGGACTGGGGTACAGGCCAGAGACTCAGGGGTGGCGAAAAACTTCACCAGAGACAGAGTGGGGAGCAGAATAGGCAGATCGACGAAGTACACTGCTGAGGGCAGCAGCAGGCGGGTCAGGAGAGGTCTGCCGCCCCATGTGGTCATCTCCGGGGCAGGCGGGAATCGAACTCATGCGGAGGCGGTTTTAGATTCTCAGTGCTGTG
>NW_004567104.1:52012575-52116531 GCF_000260355.1 Condylura cristata | reverse complement strand
GGTGAGAGGCTTCACCAGAGACAGAGTGGGGAGCAGAACAGGCAGATCGACGAAGTACACTGCTGAGGGCAGCAGCAGGCGGGTCAGGAGAGGTCTGCCGCCCCATGTGGTCATCTCCGGGGCAGGCAGGAATCGAACTCATGCGGAAGTGGTTTCAGCTTCTTACTGCAGTGCTTTAACCCGCTGCGCCACCAGGGAGGGCCCAACTGCTGCATTTTTAGTGAAAATTTTAGAGACTATTCCAGTGGGAACTAACTGATCTTTACCTAAATCATCCTCCTTCAGCATGATAAAATATATAGTCTACATATTTTCCATTAAAATAAACAGATAAATCTATATTGCTTGATTATTGAAGCAAATATTTGTTCTCAAGAGCAATATGTAAATTTATAGACTGGTTATGAATTTCCTTAGTAAACTAGACTCACACAAATTTTTACAACTGTAATTATTTCCGTATATATTAATACATTTGATTATCAGAAGTCTTCTCATAGAAAAAATATAAATCATAATATGACTGTAAAGAGGGAAGAGAAATTTTACTTGTATCTATATTGCAAGTGAAAATACAATTTATATTATAGTTAGCTTTGTCCAAGCTGCAAAAACTTTTCAGAAATATATATATATATATATATATCTCCAAGATATAGTTTAAATATATGGTCAGAAACAAAGTTTAAATTTTAAGGTGGCTGAGTGTACTGTGTTTTAACTGGATGCTAAACTAAGTAAGGATTTATAATAGATAAAATTTTTATAGATAATTTTATAAATCACATACTTGAATATCTCATTTAGGATCCTGAACACAATACGACCTCATCTTTCATGTTAAGAAATCTCAAATATGTTTTACAACTAAAGATCATCATTATATTTTAAAGCTATCATTTTAGTTCCGCTTAGAAAGAGAAACCTTGACAGAGAAATAAGTATGAGATTATTTCTATACTACATCTAGTCATGTTAATAATGGGAAAAGATAAGGCCCTCCCTCATGGTGCCCTAGGTTAAAGGACCCTTTAAGAAGCTAAAGCCACTTCAGCATGAGTTTATCCCGGCCCCCAGAGGTGAGCCACACAGTTGTAGACTTCTCCTGACCACCCGCTGCTCCCCTCAGCAGTGTACTTCATAGGACAGCCTGTTCTGCTCCCCTCTCTGTATCGGTGAATCCTCTCACCACCCCTGCACCTCTAGCCTGTACCCAGTTCTGTCTGCATAAATAAATAAATCTTTTTTTAAAAATGGGAAGAGGTAACAATTAATGGACTTTAACATTTTTTTTCTAATATAGAATTAAAAAACAAAATCTCATGGCATATGGATAAAGGAAAGAATGGACAAAATTTAGTCTTCCTAATTAGACAACTAGATGCCAAAACCATTAGTCTACTGATTTTGAAATAATATAAGGAAACCACTTATGGTGGGTAAGCAACATGGACATGTGAAGATTTGAGTTTTGAGTGTCTTTAACAGACAATTGAGTAAAATGTATAGGTTAGTAGAAATAAAGTTTCTGGGTGCTAAAAATTGAGGCTCTGGAGATAAAGAATTAGAAACCACCTGGTCATATGGGTAGATGAAGCAGTATACCTGAATGTGATCATATCATTACTTTTTTAGAAAAAGTAGTTGAAAGAAGCCTAACAGTGAACTAATATTATAATACTAAAATTGCCCACCTATGAACTGACAAGTCCTATCATTTTAATCAGTCTTCAGTTTTTTTGTTTGTTTGTTTTGTTTTTTTAAAGAAAGAAAAACCTTAGGGCAAGCAAACTGTTGCAGGATGTAAGAGATCATTTAGGATAATGCTTGAGAGGGTATCGAACCTGGGCTATCTTAAACTTTGTTTGCTTATACTGATAATATTTCACGTGAAGAAAACAAACTATGTCAAAGACAGATTTCAAAGGAAAGGAGTGAAACGAAATGTCAAGCCTGATGAATCAAAAGTAGAAGATAGTGCTTGTGTTTGGTCCCCATGGATGAAGATGAGCGATATGTTTGCGTGTGTGCATGTACACACATGCATGCAGAACTGTATGTGTGTGTGGCATGCATATGTGCCTTCAGTCAGTTACAGAAACAGTTGGCAGAAGACTCCTCTTATCTCCCATTAATTGCCTCCCTAAATCATGTTCAAAATAAAACAAACATATCTTCCAAGGCAATTACTCAGAGTTACTTCACACTGAATGTATTTCTAGTAACTAAACACAAAATAATATCATAAATTAACTTTTATAAATTTATTGGATGCAAAATAAATTTGGAAGAATAGAAACAAAATCACTATGGTAAGCATTCTATTACTTTTCATAGGGCATGATAAATACTTCGATGATTTTAAACTTGATTGATTTGCTATATTTCTATGGTCATATAAGTTCCAGGCATATTAGATATAAGTATGAGCATGTTCAGTATGTACCAAAAAAAAAAAAGAAAGAAAAGAAAGCCCTATCCCCTAAAATGTTGTCTCTTTCAGAATGTTATAGTTTACAGTGAATATTGTTTCAATCTCAATTTTACTTAGTATTTAATAAATTAACTACTTTTTTTTTTAATCCTGTAACTATGCTATAACTGTTTACTAGTTCTGGGAGATTCTTGGTCATTCTTTTAGATATCCTATATAAACGATTATGCATCTATGAGTAAAAACAATTTTATTTCTTCCTTCGCAATGTGTATATCTTATTTTTTTTCCTTTACTTGTTTTATTGCACTAAGACTTTCAGTACAATGCTGAGAAGGAATGGTGAGTGGGGCAAGGTTACCATGTTCTTGATCTTAGTAGCTTATTATGTTTAGATTAAATAAATCTCCCTCCAATACAATGAAATTACTGTTCAGGATTAGGCTGACTTGAGGGAGAAATAAGACAAACTTTTTTACACCAAAATTGGTGTTTACAATACCTTACTTTCTACAGAAGTAGTATCACAAAATACTATAAATATCAATGGTTGACTTCATGTAACTATTAATTTTATCTAAAATGTAGTAAAATATTTTAATGACATTAAATTCATCAATGTCATTATAAATAGTAAAGGATGCTAAGAATTGTGCTTGATTCTGGAGACAGAAAGCTTAAAAGTCATTTGTATGGAGATCTCATTAAATAAGTGGGTTTTGTCTCCTGGGTTAGCTTCCATTTGTTCACGATGGTTTCTAAGCCTTATTTTGAGGTGTGTTCTGGATCTGAGTCTTACAGTTGTTATTGATTAATGATTTCTCTTATTGGTAGAAAAGGACACACTAATAGAATACAAACTTCCTCTGATCAAAATTCAACATCTGCTGTGAAGCTTTGTTAAGGAGACATTGATGATTTAACTCAACATCTAATGACATGTAATTTTGCATCTGACTTATACATGACTCAGTTTTTTCATGCATAAGTGGGGGGAGAATAATAATAGTACTAACTTCATAGGATGAGAATTAAAGGAGATAATTAAATTGCTAGCCTAAGGCCCTCCCTGGTGGCTCAGAGGTTGAAGTGCAGCCCTATGAGGCTAACCGCAGCCTTTTCAGCAAGTTCGATCTTTGGCTAGGGAAGTGACCCACATGGTGTGGCAGACCTCTCCTGTCTCTCCCACTGCTCCCCTCAGCAGTGTACTTCTTCAATCTGCCTCTTCTGCTCCTCACTCTGTGTCTGGTGAATCCTCTCACTGCTTCTGCTTCTATGGACTATACCCCAGGTCTGTATGCATAAATAAATAAATCTTTAAAATAAATTGTTAGCACAATGTTGGGTAAATAAATAATTGATAAATAAAAATAAATGATAAAGTTTCCTTAATCATTGGAAAATGAGCTAGTTTGAGTTCTTTCTCTAAACCATAGGTGCAAATGGCATCAGCAAACACTTGATAAATTTCTAACAAATGTCTTTTCAACTTAGAAAGATCCTTTTTGATGTTTAAATTGCAATAGTTTAACTTTCAAAACAGTAATTATAAACACAGAATGATAAATTGAAAAATTAATCACATGATGGATTTTTTGTAATATCTACCAATTATATAAGCATGTATTTTTCCTAAAAGCATAATGCAATAGGAATAAATGTAGTATTAACTCTTTATATATAAAACATACAGATACAATCCAGTCTTAAAATTTTCCTTTACTTTCCCTTTTCTATAGTTTATTTTTAAACGCACATAATTTGCTGCTTTGGTTGACCTTGTCAACTTATCTTCAAATACTGTATTAACTGTTTTGTATGTGCCTATGTGTGTGTTCATTTCTCTATGTAAACATACTTGAATTGCTTATAAGTTAATCCCTGCTTGATAACTTCAGTTCTTGACATCTCATTTATGAATTAGTTACTGTCATTTTGCTTGACCTTTTCAATCTTAGTTGTACTCTTCCTATAAACACAGAAACAGGAATTACAAAGTATTCAGAATGTGTACTTATTGCAAAATTAAATACCAATAGAAATACTGTAGTCATTTTGCCCTTTGAAACAATTGCAATGACGACTTTTTATTGAACTTTCACTTGTGTGTCTCTATTTTGCAGATGGCTGAACTAAGAAAGTCCTAATTAATATAATAGCACTTAAAAATTAAGAATATTAATATGAAGAAATGAGAAAACCATAAAAATACTTTGCTATTACAATCTTAGAGATATACATATATAATATTTAACTATATTAAACAGATCCAGGTATTAGCCCATGATCTTATAATAAATTACATCACTAACTGGTAGTCAAAAAAAAACAAACAAAAAAACCTCACTCTGTTCCCTTCTTACAATCTTAAGTCTCTGCTCTGTGAGCTTACACCTAATTCACTAAATTCTTGACTATCCCACTTACATTATGAAGATTTTGAGTCCCTAATCATTCATTCAGTTCACACCTACTCCTGTCATCATCCTAGGTAGTTTCAACAAATGTCACAAAAGTCCATCTGTCAACTTGCCTCTCTGTTACATAACTTCCTTATTCCAATGATGGCTTGCTTCATTCTTTCCAAATCACCCCCTTCCTCAACCACACTTTATCATTACTAGAAACTTTACTAGTTCCAAAATAGTTAATCCAAACATTCTAATTTCTACTGGACACTTTGTTTATTACAGTAAAGTGATTCTTAAAACTTACTATGATCCATCCACTGTCATTTTCATGTTGTTCTTTTTTTTTTTTAACAGTTTGTAGCCTCGTGCATGAAAAACAATTATGAACAGCACATAGAAGACAGTCATGCTTCATTTAATAACAGGTGAGTGGAGAGAAACACATGGAGGTTGTGATCAGGGCTCGGGGAGACATGTGGCAAGGCTGCTTGCTCACCAGGGGCCCTGAGGAGGGAAAAGCAGAAATGGTAGCGAGCTATACATAGTCCTTGAGTGAGGGGAAATGTATACAGAACAGTTGAGTTGTTCTACACAGACCAGATCCCTGGTAAGAAGAACAGAGAAGGTGCTCTAGTCTGCATTTCTCCTCCCCCAGACTTGTGAACTAGGATGACCTCATAAGGTACAGTGACAACACAAACAATTCAGGGTCTCAGTCTGAAGCCCAGAGATGAGGAAGACGGGCAGTTGCATAGACACAAGCTAGCCCTCCAGACCTCCCAGTACATTTGCATCAGTGATTGGATTACGCCAGTCCTTCTTCCGCATCACTAACTGCAGCCATCGGGACAAGTCTCAGTACCTATGGAAACCAGTGAAGGCCAATAAAATAAAATAAAACAGCCCCACCTGCGTGAAAAGTAGTTCAACTCTTTAAGTTACTGCTACAGATTTATTTCTTTTTAAATAGAGAAATTTAAAGCAGCAAGTGAAGCAAACAAACAAAATAATGTATAGCACTTTGAAATCTTCAGGGAATATTGATGTCACTAGAGAGCAGCATTCCAGAATACAGACACAAATGCCTAGAGTGTTATTATCCCCCTAGCATATAAAGATTTTTAAATTTCTATACTAAAGACAACAATATAGAAGGAAAAACAGCAAGGCATTTCCAAGTAATACAAGAGAAATCAGAAAATCTAATCACAGAGATACAAAAAATTGTTGGAAAAACAAATAAATTGTTAGGGGGGAGTATGTCCTAAAGAAATTCTGCAGAGTTTTGTGGACTCCACTCCCTACTCCAGCTTTCAGGATTCCACCCCCTAATCCAGTGATTGGAAAACTACAACTCCCAGCAGTACCAGGGAGAGAACAACAAAGACCCAAGGGTGGAGCTAAGCAGGTATTCTGGGACTTTGGGGGATAAATAGAGAACGGTTTTCCAACTGTCGCTCTGGAGAGGTAAGAGTTCTCTCTGGAGCAACGGCTCTCAGACTGTGTGACTGGAGGCTAGCACTGTTAGCTTGTGACTAGAGTTCCAAATTAGCCAACCCGGTAAGGTATTCCAGTCACTTTGTATCCCTTCTCTTTCCCTAAGTTGTTCCTTTTCCTTTCCTCTTTTGTAAATAAGCTCATTACCTTTTTGTGTGTTTCTTCAGAAAATTGCATTGTAAACGTGCCGGTGCGGGCCCACAGACAGGCCGCCTCAGTTCACTCTGGGCTACCCTGTAACAAAATGAACTCAGAAATAAAATTAATGGGTTGTAGCAAAGCATTATGGAGGAAATCTCTAGCAATATATGAATCAAGATGTAAGAAAAATCGCAAATAATTAATCTAAACTTACAACATAAGGAACTAGAAAAAGAACAAGTGAAACCAAAATCCACTAGAAGGAAGGAAATAAGAAATAAGAGATGGAAATAAATGAAATAGAAATAAAAAACTATAATCTAAAATATCAGTGATTCCAAAAGTTGATACTTTGAGAAGATAAACAAAATAGACAAAGCTTTAGCTATAAACTAAGAAAATAAAAATAGAATCAGAAACAAAAACGTAGTTACAAGAGATAACTCAGTAATACTATGACTACCATTATGCCAATGAGTTGGATAACCTTAATAAATGAACACATTTTTAGAAGTGTTCACCTATCCAATACTGAATCAGGAAGAAGGAGAAAATGTAGCATGACCAATTGCAAGCAAGGAAATTGAAACAATAATCAAGTCTTTCAATAAACACAAGCCCGGGAGCAGATGATGTCACTAGTGAGGTCACTAAACCCATACCTTAGCAATCTGACTGCAAATATGAGGTTACCAGAGAAATAAGGGGCTGGAGGGAAAGGTGGGGAGGGACATACACCTAAGTGTAAGTAGTTTTCCAAAATAGTGGTTCTTAAAAAGGAAGGTGAGAGGTATATGGGTCTCATAAAAGGAGTGAACCGTATGATGATGGGTAGAAACTAGAATTCTAGCCACAAACATCATGTTCTATCTCTGTATTGATGCATAAGGCTGCATTCCTGACACTACATGATGCTATAAATCAGTGTTGCTTCAATAAAAATTCATAAAAACATACTAAAAATAACAAAGTCATACACGTATAAACACATTAGTATTTCTGAAAGATTTTATAATATTTATGTAAAACTAAGAATCAGTTATAAGATATACAGTTGACAATAAGAAGCGTTATTACAGCTATCATCCATCACCTTGAATGGTATATGAAACAGGAACATACTTTTGGCTCCTGTCTTGGTATTATTTTAAGATTGTTTGTTCAGAATATGTATTAGATATGAATAATACTTTTTGGCAGTCAATAAAATGCTATCAAAGATATTCATAATTTGGTTATTGTAGAATCTTTAGAAAATAGAGAACAGATTATAAATATGTGAAATTAACCTATATAGAGATTTTTCTCTGTGATAAAATTGTCTTCTTTTATAGAATAATGTAGTAAATAGTAGTAACAATCTAAAAAAAATCACACCAGTACCCACCAACTACCAAATCACTCGTTTAGTCAGACTAGTGTTTTCATTGTTTATAACACATCCAGACACCAGAACCTGCTGCCAATTTCAATCTCTATAATGAAACTAACTCTGGCATCACATCTGTGAATTGAAGATGAATTGCCTAATGTTGGTTATGAGCTGCAGAGAGTAGATGGTGTACATGCATACACACATATAATAACTCGTCGTTGCTTTTTTTAAAAAATATTTATTTATGTGTAGAACTGGGGTTTAGGCTGGAGGTGTTTACTTGGCTGGGAATTGAACTTAGGCTCTAGTGGCTGCAGTGCTGAGACTTAACCCCTAGGCCACTGTGGAAGCTCAACTTACTGTTGCTATTGGCCAGTGATTGCTGTGTGTCTTACCTTCTTCCATTGTTTGAAAGGAAAGTTTTTCATCCACTTCCATTGTCCCTCCTCCATCACCATGTGTGGGCTGTGTGGAGATGTTTAGCCTCTGGGAAGCACATCTGGACTTTATGGAACATGCTCAGCACTGAGGTGAACACAGACACCGGATGGGGCTGTGGGTTATGGGTTATATTTTTAGGGAAGAAGGATTTAAGTAATTTTCAAAGAGGACAATGTTCAGAAGATGGTAGAAAATATTAGTTGTGTAATATCATTCTTTTTTGCACATAGAGGTTATATATCTTTGGTCTTCATTTTAGTTGACATGGTGACTGACTCTAGTTAATAAAATGTTAATAAAGCTAATGTGTACCTTTCGGAGGTCATAGAGACAGAGATCGATGATGCTGTTTGTTCTGAGCTTGTTAGCTAAGCTGGAAAAGATAGCTAACGACTTGGGGTATACACTGGACAGCACCAAAGAGGAGCACGTGCCCACAAAAGCTCTGGCTCTGACTCTGCTTGCCCTGAATGACATGTCCAGCTCCCCAGTCCTGCCTTGCCTCTCAGCCAACTCTCTGGAGGCTGGCCAGCTGGAAGCTGAACTTTAAAAAAAAACTGAAGACTGATTTTTAATTAGAAGACTGTTTCTTCTTTCACTGCCCCTACCCTCCCTAGCTCTGTATCTTTTCATGCAAATATCTCTGCTTCCCCAGAGACTTCAGTTGGGTTACATGCTAATACCTTTTGGGAATAACATTTAAAGGAATGTGAGCACAATGCAAAAATACCAGTGATCCCTCCCTCTATCCCTCCTTCCGTCTCTCTTGTTTTTTTTTTTCAGAAGCAACCAAAAAATTAAGGTGGTATGACCTCTACTACCAAATACTTTTCCTTCGCTGCCTCCTCCTCAACTGGTCACAGTGTGGGTCATTTCCCCCTCAATTGAAGTGACCACTGATTTGCTTACTTGATTCTTAGAAAGAAAGAAATGGATGTTTTGCCATTGATATAGCCTTGTGAAACCCAGTTCACCCCTTTTCTATTCTGAAGCTGCCGTCTCATTGTGTTGAAGATATAAATCGCTTATGTACTAGATCTTGTATGTTGTTTTGAAACTTCCCTTCTTTGCATTGGGGTACACTGGCCACCCCACCTAACTGTGGGAACTCTCTACAGTCAGTTCACTAGCTATGTGCTGATTAACAGATTTCTTCCTCTGCCTAGTTCACATTTCTTGGTGGGATTTCTGTGAGGTCTGTTAGTGTGCAGTCTGCAGTTTGGTGGCTTAAAATGTGTTTTTCATGGATGTGGTTTCTTTAGAGGTGGATAGGGAGAAAGAAAAAACCAGTGTTGCAACTTTTTTTGACATTGAAAATTGACATATGACTTTTTGCAATAAGAAACCATCCTTCCAACCTTCAAAATACAAACAAAACAAAAACTAAAAAAGAAAAATGTCTTTAACTTGTGTTCTATAGCATCATGGATAAGTTTTAATCAGTTAATAAAATACTGGTGCAATTTAGGATAAAAGCTATTAGAAGGCTAAGATGAACTGAGGAATGAAGAAGATTCCATAGTACAAGAATATTTATTATTACTTTGAAGGAAGAATGCAGAGCTATAGAATGACTTGTAGTATGTGATAGACAGCTAGACCTATAGTCAAACAAACAACCACCAGTTTTTCATTTTTACAATCTGTTGTTGTATTTTCATGGAGAGTACTGCTAAATTCCCAATACCTTACTTTTTCATTTATAGACAGATTTTATCAAATAGAAAAATTACCTACTAAGAATCACAATGCCTTTTTTTTTCATTTTAGATGGCCAGTGTGCTCAATATAATTGATTAAGTCACATTTTTAAGGATATCAGCTTGTATGATATAACTTGGATAATATTTCTTTAAAGAAAAAAACCAAAGAGTTTCAGCTACCTTAGGGAAACTAAGGTGAAGACCTACCTATCTTTACTTAAAATGAATATATGCCATCTATCAACAAACACCTTCTTCCCCAAATCTGTTTTGACATATTGTAGTTCAGGTATCAGGCATGTGGGAATATAGCTCTTGTGCTGTTCATGGTGTGTGCATGTGTGCCGGGACAATGTCAGGGGTAGGGTGAGTAATGACATTGCAAATTGAAGTCATCTGCTTATTTTCCACATGCTTGTTCAGAGCAAGTGTCTGCAATGGAATTTCTCCCATGTTGCTTTACCCATAACCTTGACCCTGAGAGTACCATCCTTCAAAGGGAAATGCAGCCTCTCTAGAGAGAGGAACTGAATTATTAATTTATCTATGTTCTGGTCCTCTATAAATAATAGTATATTTTTGTAGCCTGATATCAATATCTTGGTTCACATGCTTTTCTTAAAATATGTGTGACATAGCTCAAGGGAAGATAAGAAAGAACAACTTCAAAAAAATAAGTGGACTATTGTATGGACCCAAATAGTAGCCAAATAAATCAAAGGAAACCTTTATACTAAAAAAAATGGAGAAATATCATCTCTATTTCTTAAATATTTGAGAATATTGAGATTCTTGGTGCTCTTAGCTATTATAATTTGTATTGGTAGAAATAAATATGGTCACAATACCCAATCTTGAACTTTAAATAATTTTTCCAACAAGTGAATAATTTCAAACTGCCACATTGCTGAATAACATTCGTACGCTCTTCTCCTATACCTACCCATACATTCTGTAAATAAAATTAAAAAATGGATGATGATCTGAAAGTCACTGGAGTGAGCTAAATTCTCTGTGGCAATTGCTTGGTACACATTTTCTTTTTGTATATTACTGAATTTATCTGTTTCATTTTTTTTGAATTGTAAATTTTTGCAATAAGTGGATAATCTTGTGTTAATCTCAACATGTTTTACGTTGTAAACTGATCCGATCACTTTTCATTTGGAAAATTAACTGGCCTACTGTAGTACAAAAATAAGCTCTGGACTATAGGTGAAAAAAGGCACTTTCCTGCTTCCACCTCCAAAACGGTATGATGACCTTGAATCAGTCACTGGATCTCTCCTTCACTTTTCCCCAGTTTATCAGTGAGGAACTGGTCATTCTTAAGGTCATTTATAATGAAAAACTCTATTATGCATGATATATCACTAGAGAACTATAAATATTTATTTGCCAATCATAGTGAAAGGAGAGGTTATGCTGTCCAATTCTCATGAAAATATTGGAAATAATTTTAACTTGCTTGTAGAAATACCTCAAAAGGTACTGACAACATGTTTGGTTCTTTCTGGATGAACACCATCGCTAGTATTATACCACCATTTCTTGACATTTTGTCTTTGTGAGTTTTCTTTATAGAGTGATTTGACAGGTCAGCAGAAAGTATGAAATTTCTTGGCATTTGAATGTATGTATGACAGACATACAAAACATTGTATCTGCACAACCTCTGAGTGTTTTTACTTGACACATCTTCCTGTGTTGTATACTATACTGCCCTCACCTCAGTAGCTGGGGTATTTGATCCCAATTAGCAATGCAAATTTTCCTTCCTGCTAACCCTCTGGGTGAGTTCTTCTTTATATTAATCAGTTAGAAATGCTGTCTACCTTCTAAGTTTTTCTGAGAAACAAGTTGCTGGTGACTACAATAAATATTCTATGGGATTGTCCATTTCTACTGATTCCAAATGTCCATAGACATTCTTCTGAGACTCAGATTACTTGCATTTGGACTATCCTTAAACTGTCAAGAAAATAATATAATTAGTAATAAGTACAAGGCATTTGAAGATCCTTCTTTAGCTTTACTACCTTGTCGGCTTCTCCTTTTAAATAGGCCAATAGATTTACAACTTACTGTTTCTTTATAGCTATTAATTTTCCTGGAAATGCATCATTCTAAAAATATGTAGACTAGCCCAACTCGGCATCTCTCCATCTGGTGATGTGATTCTTATAGGTATCTCTTTCAGCAGCTGGTACCAAGGACGTTCAAATAAGAATAGTTCTGTGTATGCCATTACTATATAACATGACAAGGCAGTTTATTATGTCATTTGTTCTCTCTGACTGAATTATATTATAATCCTTTTTGATACAAGTTCCCTCAAAGGACAGTTTTATTTGCTTTCTATTTCAGCAACCTCAAGCATTTTTCTGCCTTTACTCTGCAACTTGTCAGCAGACGCTACTTTTTAGAGTACACATAAACATACCTCATACTTAGCTATATAATAAAGAAGAATTTTATTTAAACGGAAAGATGACCTTCTATTTTAAGTTTCCATTTTCTTGGCAAATATTGGAGAGTGTTCATAGAAGGAAAAAGATAATATAAAATTTATGAGGAAAAATCTATTACTGAAATTGTTCATTTTAGCATCACCTACTAATAAATGAAGGAGACAGGAAATATCTCTTTGCTTTACATGCTATGAATTGTCATTTGTAAATGACATTGATGAGAAATTCTTCCTGCAATAAACTATTGAATCCACCAGTCATGATGTTATAAAGAACATGATATGTTAGCATAAGAACATTTAAGTGTCTGTCTTTTTTTTTTTTTTCTTGCTAATGTAGCTGCATCAATTATATTTGTTTCTAGGGTGAGAAAAAAAGGGTGTCACCCTAAATCCTTTCCCACAGCCTTCATATCCACATCTCTTTAATTTTTTGTCAGGTTGGATACATGCAGTAACTACCAGGACATGTTAAGAGTATCAAAGCCAGCAACACATGATGAAGAGCCACACATTTCAATAAGTATTTAACTTCAAAAACATATTTCTAATCTTAAAAATAAAATCAAATGCCTGTCAGGATTTGTGTTCATGAGTAAGAAATAACTGCAAAAAAAGTGACATTTTTCCCTCAGTAACCTGCTTAATAATTTAAAGTATCTACATTTTTTTTCTGAACAATCCCAATTTTTTTTTTAAGATTTATTTATTTATGCATACAGAACTGGGGTACAGGCCAGAAGTACAGGGGCAGTGAGAAGATTCACCAGAGAGAAAGCGGGGAGCAGAACAGGCAGATTGACAAAATACACTGCTGAGGGGAGCAGCGGGCAGGTCAGGAGAGGTCTGCCACGCCATGTGGTAACCTCCAGGGCTGGCAGGGATCGAACTCATGCGGAAGTGGCCTTAGTCTCTGTGCTTTAATCCACTGTGCCACCAGGGAGGGCCTGAACAACCCCAATTTTTAAAAGTCTAACATATTCCATCTTTTATCTTAGTAGCTCCTGTACTTTTCTTTTTATTTATGAGCATTCTTTACTAGAAGTTTCCCAGATTCATTGCCTACATAGGCAGACCACTTTACCTGGGGAAGAGAAATAATGAAACGTATCTTTTCCTTTCCCTCTCTTTCTCCCTCACTTTCAAATAGATACATGTGTACATAGGCACTGTACAAACACGGGTTAAAAACAGTTGTTCTAAAAAATCCAAAGCTCCGTTCTGCTCTGTTAAGTGGGTGAAAGAATGAACTCCAAATTGGACAAAAATGAAATAAAATCTGCCCCACCTTCATACTAGTAATCTTGTCTTCAGCTTATAAATGTTGAGTATGGTCGTACTTACTATCATAAGGTAGAGTTGTCAGTAGATTTCATTGAGTTTATTAAAGCATTTAATAAGGCATTTGGCCCAATAAAATCTTCAATAAATATTTGCTCTCGTTTAGACACTTTACTTCCCTCAAGGAATTTATAGTTTAAGGAAGGACCAAAAAATGAACAGAGATTGCTAATAAAATGTGTCAACAGCTAAATTAGACTGATGTGCAGGATGCTGTACCCATGAGATAGTGTGGGTTCAACCACATCTCAGGAGGCTGGCAAAAGTGACTGCATCCAAGGTGACTTAGACATTATGGCAGTGGCGAAGCACCTCATGCTTGTTGCCAGAATTCACAAGCAATTTAAACAATACTGCACTTCTCAAAGTTTCCCCCATGTGTTTATAGTTTTATATTTCCTAACTATGGAAGCATGATTAGAAGACACAAAACTCCTATTAAAGGGTCCATAATATACAGTGAGGAGTGTTTGTTCTGGAGTTGAAGCCATTTAAGTTGAACTCTGGCTCATCACATATAGTACTAATAAGTGGTTTAACAGGCTTAACATCTGAGCTTTAAGAGGAAATAATTGTGGGGTATTGTGAGAAAGAAATGGGTTAATGCTTATGGAATCCTTAGTAGTGTCTGCCACCATAGCCACTATGTCTAGTGTCTAGCAAGCGTATCATGTGTCTTTCTAGTTTTAAATATATTCTCTTCAAATTTATGTTTTAAATTATCATATTCTCAAGATGTAGATGCTTGTTTTAACATTGAGATTTTGCACGTACTTATAATTGAGAAAACTCAAATTTCAAGACAATACTCTTTTTAATCAGATTTCCTGGGAAGATAGAAATTTGTTCATTCTTTCACTTAATACATATTTATTATATGTCTTTTCCAGGCCAACACTAAGCTAATTGCATAAGATAGAGATAAAATAGAGGTAAAAAGGTGAAGTTATAGTCCAGAAGGGGAATGGCTATTAATCAAATAATCACACTAATAAATGTATAATTGCAGATGGAGACAAATTCTCTGAAAGCAATCATGCAAATGTACGTGGAACATTCTTTAGGGAAGTTGGAAGATAAAACAAAGAAATCTGATTTAGATGAGGGACAATGTGATAGGACAAGTCTGAATAAGAAAACTATAGGGAGAAGCATTACCTGCGTAAAAGTGGGAGGAGAAGTGAGCAGTCATAGCACCCTGGCAAGGGAAGCAGACCGTATCGAGGCTTATATCAGCTGAGTGAGAGTAGGACAGTTTCACAGAAACGAAAAAAGGCAGGTGAGTTAGAGTAGGTGAGAAGATAAGTAGAATAATGTGAAGTAGAATAATGTGAAGCTCTTCAAAGACTCAAATCCATAGCAATATTCAAAATGGCCACATTGAATTTTGAATATTGCTATGGATTTGAGTCTTTGAAGAGCAAGGGAATAAAACTACAGAGTTCTAAGTAGTAATGATGGCATGATGAGATTTTCATTGTATGAAATACTCCATGTGGAAAGAAGGTGGGAGGCCAGAGAGAAGTGGAAGAACTCAAATGGGATGTGTCAGTCCAGACTGGCCGAGGAGAAGAGATCAGATGTGCAGCAAAATAAGTGGAGTATTGGCGATTATTGGGGGTGGTTGTGGGTGTTATCAGGCTGAACACCTTTTTGGGAAGAGAGGGAAGGAACACTTTTGAATGTCAAAGACAGCCTTCAGTTCAACACCACAGATGGGAAGCTCTAAACTAAAGTCTTCTTTTAAGCAAGTACTTCGTCTCCCAGAAACATGTCTATCTGGACATCCCAGTCAGGTTCTGTTATGTTTGGAAGCAGTCCATGGAAGCTTAACCTAAGTGTAGATGGGTGATAGATTTTATTATTTTAAAAAATGTATTTATGCATAGAAGAACTGGGGTATAGGCCTGAGGTGTGAGATTAGTCACCAGAGACAGAATGGGGAGCAGAACAGGTGGATCTACTGAAATACACTGCTGAGGGAAACAGTAGGCCAGAGAAGAAAGTTAGCTCCACTACATGCTTGTCAGTTCCCTGGCTGGGAATTGAACTCTGGGCATAGAGGTGCAGTGCTGATACTTAATCCCCAAGGCGAGGAGGGAGGCCTGGGTGATAGATTTTAGAGTACAGCAGCCCCAGCTGCTGTGTTTTTTACTTTTTTTACTTTCTGCTGTGTTTTTTGGCCAAATACACACAGCAGTGGGAGACCAGAGAGGTGCATTTTCATGGAGGCCACATAGTGTGCTAACTGTTAAAATGGAAAACATAGATGTATACCATCAAGATTTAAGAATTAAAGTCAGTAATACAGTTGCAAGATTTTGGAAAGGTTGAAATACCTATTTAATTGGGGATCTGCCTTTTACTAACAACTTTTACCAAGCAACAAATTCTTTATTTTAATTATTTATTGTGTTTACTGGTACTCCTCCCCCCCCCACGCACTATATTTTAAACTTAAGGATTACATGGTCTTCCTTGTATTTCATCGCTATTGCAAGCAACAGAAACATTATAATCATTATAAACATTATTTTTGGATGAAGGAATGGGGAAGATTTAAGAATGAGAAAAGAGAAATATTTGAAGATGACTCCAGTTTTGATATGTGCAGTGGTAGCCCAGGCCTGATACAGGACACACTGGAAATGGTGATCAAGTGGATCAGAAAATAATGTTTCCTATTCTTGCTTCATTTTAGATAAAATATCTAAAATGAACCTGTATTATTTATTAGTAAGATAATATTAAATATGTAATTTTAATGCAGACAATGGAAAATTTGCAAGAGTTAGTATGAGTTACATCAAGGTGTGTAGGCCATTTTATAACATATCGAGAAGCTGAAATCTGAAGCCGCTGCTGAGATAGGTAGAAGCCCATGCCACCTTTTATTAACAGAACCCAGCTTCTGAACATCCAAAACTTAAGGTCAAGCCCTGAAGCTGAAATTTTCCTAGTAGATACCGTTTTCAGTGGCAAAATTTGGACTTTGCTGGTATTTGAGGAGAGAAAAAGACAACTTTCAAACTGATGTCCACTGGAATAATACTTGGCTTGGTCTCCAGAATAAATTAGTTTTTGCTCTCAGGGTTGACTAATTGTGTCCCTCTGCCAACAAAAAGAATTCAAGGCAATTGGCTGTGGTCTTTAAAATGAATATAACAACCTAGAGTCTTGCATGGCCCATTCACTATATAACCATGGACACTGGCTAATCACTGGAGCTCTCTGGATGCCAACATATTTGTAGGATAGAGATCACAGCACGCACTGCATAAGATTGCTATAACAAACACAAGGTATAGTATATATGTGAAATAAATACCTTATAAGTAGTATTTACGATATTATGAATGCATGGAAATTCAGAAAAGGAAAATAAAACATTAAATATTTATTTTCCATTTATTTTCCATTTATTTTGAATTAATTTTGAATGGTAATAAATGTACTTCAAGTCCACTCCATTTCTTTCTGTTGCTATGGTATTAATAGCAAGGTATATGTTTGGTCAGAATAATCAAATACCCGGCCCTCCTTGGTGGCGCGCAAGAGCACTGCAAGCTGGCCGCAGCTGTTTCAGCTGTGTACTTCGTCGATCTGCCTGTTTTGCTCCCCGCTCTGTCTCTGTTGAGTTCTCTCTCCGCCCCTGCACCTCCAGCCTGTACCCCAGTTCTGTACGCATAAATAAAAAAAAACTTTAAAAAATATATTATCTGAGTATTATCTGATAATATATAAAAAATATATTATCTGAATCATTAACAATGACTCCAAGTGGCTTTTTAAACTTTATGTTTTTTAAAAAAGAAGATCTATTCGTTTATGCACACAGAACTGGGGTACAGGCCAGAGGTGCAGGGGTGGAGAGAGAACTCAGCAGAGACAGAGTGGGGAGTAGAACAGGCAGATCACGAAGTACACCGCTCAGGGGAGCAGCGGGCGGGTCAGGAGAGGTCTGCCGCACCTTGTGGGTCACGTCCGGCAGGGATGGAACTCATGCTGAAGAGGCTTTAGCTTCTTAGTGCTGTGCTTTAATCTGCTGCGCCACCAGGAGGGTCCTATAAGTAAATAAATCTTAAAAAAAAAATATATATCAAATATCCATAGCAACTGTGCGCAACTTATCCATACTCAGGCATCTCTCAGTAGCACTGTGCTGTGTTGAGACTCGTGTATATTGGAGTCAAACGAAGCAAAGACATTGTTCCTTGATGTTTAAGTTTCTTGATATAATTAGCCATAAATCATTAACAGATATGAATATAGTCTTTTGCTCTTTCATCTATTTTAAGAGAATGGAGTCAATAGATAACATAGTTCATTCCTCTGCTCATATATGATGACTGCTTTTTGGCAGAGCAAATCCATATAAAGGATGTTGTCTAAATGGAATGCAACACTCTCTCCCAAAATTATTTTCTGTGTTCACTAGTAGATTACGGTCTTCCTTGAACACTGAAATTATTTGTTAGCCCTCATGACCATTGAATGGTCATTTCTGGCATTGCTGTCTGTCTTTACCATGCTTTTTGCTATAATTTTAATGCTTTCACAAGATGTTATCTTCCCACTAGATGATGCCATAATTTTCCACCTACTTTGCTCTGCCTCTTATCCCCAAATAAAACAATCTCTGTGATTACCAATTAATTGTCTTAATACACAAAAGAGATCAAGCTATTTCTGTGCTCACAAACTGAACAGAAACAATGCTGTAGGATTTCAACTTCTCCTCAGCTCAGACCACACGCCACCTTTTCTATCTGGGTCAGTTTAATAGCGCTAAGTCAGTCCTCATTCTAGATTCAATAATATGAAGTTATACACATTTATAGGTTTATTTTATGTAGCATAAACAATTCTTTTTCATACCTCCATTCACTGCATTCACATCTTATGTCCTCCACAATAGCTAAATATTCTATACTTTCTCTATTTATTTATTTATTTATTTATTTATTTTTTTAGATTTATTTATTTGTGTATACAGAACTGGGGTACAGGCCAGAGACTCAGGGGTGGTGAAAGACTTCACCAGAGACAGAGTGGGGAGCAGAACAGGCAGATCGAGGAAGTACACTGCTGAGGGGAGCAGCAGGCAGGTCAGGAGAGGTCTGCCACGCCATGGTCACCTCCGGGGCAGGCGGGAATCGAACTCGTGCAGAAGTGGCTTTAGCTTCTCAGTGCTGTGCTTTAACCCGCTGCGCCACCAGGGAGGGCCTACTTTCTCTATTTTTAAGACCAAGTAGAACTGTCACTTATTTCACAAACTTTCCTGTTCACCAAGTGAGATGTTCTTTTTCCTTCCTTGTCATCATCATTTCACTTAATTCTTAAATTTCCTATAATAGACATAATTTCCATTCCATATACTTTACATGTAGTAAGTATGCAACTCTCATTAGAATATCCTCAAATAAGGGATTTATGTTTCATTATGTCCATTTACTATATTTAGTGATTTATATAGATTAATTGTACCCTAAACACTTGTATAATAGCAATGCAAATTAATAGTATATTCATTCTTTAAAGATTTTAAGGTTCTGTATAAGTGATGCTACCTCCTCTCAATACTGTTATGAATGCTCATAAATATTATTATAACTTCTATTTAAGAAGAATAAAATTACAGTAGCATTTTCATGAGAAAAAAACAATTATAAGGAATGAGATTCCCAAGAGTTCAACTTTTGCTTATTTCTGTTTCTTTTACTATTCATACTTAGAGATTTTTTGTTTAATTTTCAACTCCAAGTCTTATTCATTAGAAGAAAGATGTTAGAACAAAATCTATTTAAATTCTTAGTTGCTATCTAGTTTAAAATCATTTCATTGAAATATACTTAGGACTCCTTCTAGCAAACATATTAAGAGGATTATGTCTTCCCTCAAAATAAGCTCATCTTCTTCAGGGCAGAACCAGTAATCAACTACCCCTGGCATTTGAGCTAACTAAATTTAGAGCCTCTTAAAAAGACCCATCTAACTTTATGAAAATTTATTTTCTGGGGAGAAATAACATTCTGATTTGTCTGTCATCTGAGAATGATAGCATAAAGAAAGAGTATCATTGCACCTAATAAAAGATGAATTTCCTTTTCAAGACAAGCACAAAGCACACAGGCCAAGTTGCATCTTACACCTTTAGTTACAATCATACTTGAAATATTAATGCTAATCCTTGATACTGACACTTAAGTACCCTGATAATGTGCCAGGAAACTTTCTTCCCGTGATTAATTTAATATTTGCCAATAATGATTGAAGCAGCTATTTGGATATTATTCCTGTTTATCTCTGGTTTAGAGAGACATAGATACAAATGTTTGTAGATTGTTTCAGGTATCCAGAACAGTATTTTATACTAGATGATTGTTATGAAAAAGAGTTAGTCTCTCTCTATATTTATATACACATGCAAGAACAGTTTCTGGAAGGAAAGATTAAAATCATAATCAAACTCAATGGACCACATCAGGTACTACACTAACAAAACCAACAAAATAGTTTTAATATTTGCATAATAAGCTCTAAAATAGATTAAGTAAATTGGTGAAATTAAATATATTTCAACCCAATGAAATTTCCTATTAAAGGCAGGTAAAAACGTTCATTTTATTTTAATGAATTGTTAGTATATACTCATTCTATAAAAATGAAAACTAGATATTGAATTTAGAAGTACTTGAGTCTATGTGTGCTCTACTAGGATTGTGTGATTTTGATAAGCCTCTTTGTCTCCCTAAACTTCCATTTTCCCTGAATAGCCTCTTATAATTGACTTACTTCTTGTTAGAGAGGAGCTATTTACTTACTTTGTTATGCTTGTCAAACTATTCGAATCTAATATAAATCTTAATATCTGAGATTTTAAAAACAGTACAGACATGAATTTGTTTGTGTTTGTTATAAGGAAGTTAAGGTCAAATTATCACCTTCTTCCCCAAATACATGTTGCACCCCAAACCCTAATGTGTGATCATATTTAGAGATAGTAGAGATTGGACCTTTGTCAGGTCAATAGGTTAAATGAGGTGATAAAGGCGGGCCTCTAATCGAATAGGATTAGTTTCCTTTTAAGAAGAGACATCAGAAACTCTCTTGGACTTTCTTCCCTCCTTCTCTCCTTTCTTTTTTCCTCTGTGAGGACAAAAAGGGAAAACAAGCAGGGATGGAGTTCTCAACAGAATTCAACCAAACTGGAACTCTAACCTCAGATTCTCCAGGTTTTGGAAAACTTTAAATAGGTAATATTTCAGAGCTGAACTACTTAGAGAGTAATTTAGACTTTTAGAACTTTCCCAACTATGAATGCTGCATAGTTTATATATTTTCTTTAATTTTGAAGTTGCTGCTATTTAATATTAAAAATGTTATAAGATATAGAGAATAATAAAAAGAATGCAGCCCTTTTCTAAATACCAATGAGCTATAGTATAGAAATTAGTAAACAGGTTATGGAGATATTTGATAAATAATATAAATAATATCTGTTCTCTGTCTGTTCTTCAATTCATCCCTTTCTAACTTAACAATTATAGTGAACACTGAATATTTTATCCTGATTTTGATAGTCTTAGAAGCAAAATTAATCAAAACTTGATAGCATTCTGTGTTTGAATATGCTGACCAGAGCTATACTGGGATGAACTCTCATCTTTATTTCCATCAACTCAGAGAAATTACTGGGCTGAGTAGAATAGGTAGAGTGGAGTTTTAAGGTGAAGGCAAAGTGCAAATTCATGTTTTTTGGTTGACAGACACTGATCCGGGCACTAAGTCTATAAAAGAGGATAAAGAGTAAAAAATTCCATGATCTTCTGGAGCTTATAGTCTAATAAAGACATTACATAAGGCATTGCATAATTAAGTAATGAAAGTTTAGGAATTTAAAATGTAAACATTTTACCTGGGCACAATGAAAGAGAGTGCGGTGATAATGAACTACTAAAAAGGAAGGACTCCAGTTCCTAAGGGAAGGTCTCTCTGAAAGAGATTACAATGGAAGAAGGACCTGAATGACTCACACAAAAATGTCATTCATGAAAGCTATAGAGGAAGGATATTTATGCCACGTGGAACTTCAAAGTCAAAAGCATAAATGAATGTGGTGTCTGCAAAGAACAAGGCATTAAAACAACCTGTCGATTGGAAACAAGCAGAACAGAAGGTGATGTTGAGAATGTTAGAGGGAATGGGCATCCTGGGTATATAGGTCAGAGCGAGGCATTCGATTTTGTTTTGCTTAGGAAATCACTGGAGTAGCTTATGCAAGGACGTAGTATGGTATGATTACTTTACACTATATTGGAGAAAGTGACCTTTCTGATTGATCGATTGAATTATAGTCCCCTGAAGCTAAGAGATGGGAATTAAGAATGTTTTTCACAAGTGAAATGAGAACATCTTATAATTAGATGAACTTTAAGTATCTGTGTTAAGTGATGACTATCAGCATTAACCACCAGGGATGCAATACTTAAATCTAGTACAAATACATGAGAACCCTGAACCATACATAAATTTGTTCACTCTGAAGTTTATAAAAATCAAAATTGTCCATTTAAATTAGCTTAACTTCCATCTCCTGTAGCTTATATTATAGAGAGGAAAATCAGACTTTAAATGATTAAACAAAAATGGCTATCTTTTTTGGCACTAAATCCTAGATAAAAACACCATTAGAAGACTATAATAGAGAAACTGCAGGAGAAAAAAAAGAACTTTTTCCTCCTTTATGAGCAATGGAATTGACATTTTTCATTTCATTCCAGGGCCCACAAATTATGTAGTTGACACTGTTGTACATTCCCCTCATCTGTAAAATTAGAAGTAAAGCCCTGGCTCTTAGAGCTGTAAATACTATATAAATTAAAAGACAAGGCACAATGCCTTACCCAAGGAAGATGGCCAGTGAAGGCTATTTCTTTCTCTTGGCGTACCTCTCAACTCTTCCCACTAAGAATATATTCACAGGATGTTTCAGGCTTTTGGCTTTCTCACCCAGAAAATACATTTGGGAGAGAGACTATCTGAATCTTTTGTGTGCCCAATGTCACTTCTCTTTGCAGCCCAAAGTGGTCATGATCACCTAAGAGTACGTGTTCTGTCCCCATCAGAAACACCTCCCCATTCATAGAATAACTTCTCTTAAATAATGAATCAGGAAATATGCCTTGTCAAAGTGAGCATCTGTTATAAGGATCTCTGTTGCATTTGTTTCTGTGCTATTTTAAGTTACTGAGCACATATTAATGTATACATGGCTGATTAAAATGTTCTTATTACTAGATAGTTGTGCCTACATTTTATTTCTGAAATCTGGAGATTAAAATATTTCCTGTTTCAAAAATGCATTGTATTTTGCATTGAATTTATATAATGATATATATTTTTTTGAGTTTTAGTCTTCATAACTCTGTGTAGTAAGTTATCTCTGTAGTTGAAGAACTATACATAAAATTAAATGTTAATTTTAACGTGTACTAAACCGAGATAAAGAATAGGAAAAAATATTTTCCCTCGTCCTTCTGTTTCATTCTTCCCTCCCCTTTACAACAAGAAATCTTGTCTAAATTTATTAGCAAAAATCACAAAATTAATAGGAAAAAAATCTAATGACAAAATGAGAAAATACCAGTTACTTGTATCAAGGAGTTGAAAAGGTAGAAAAATATTTCCATTAAATAACAAAGGATTGAATAGGAAATTAGAGAGCAGGTTTTCAGGAAAAAATAATTACCTTTATAAAGTTGGGCTTAAGAGTTGGGGCTGTTGTCTAAGAGTAAGAACAAAGTGATTATTTCATAGTTTACTATTTATTAATGTAAATACCTATTTAAGAGTGCACAGATTAAACAAGCATATTACCTTAGTCATGGCTAGATAAAATCAAAGAATGGGGTTGCGGATAATAACTTATATAAGCATTTAAAATTATTAAGATACAATATTTTATATTAGTTACCTAGTGTGACATATAGAAGAAGAGGGTTTCACTGATAGAACCCTGGTGACACAAAGGCTTGTTTTTCTAAAATCAGCTTCAAGAGAGAGCCTGAAAATTCATAGGTAATTAGCAACATTATCAATTGTTTATGAGTTATTTCCCTGTAGATATGGACTTTTGATCAGGGCATAAGCTTATTTTAACTTGGGAATTTTCAAAGCTAAAAGTCTGTAGATGCAGGCTGATAAAACTAGGTGACAACCGCCAGGGCAGAGCATGAACCCTGAATGGTAGTATGAGGCAGGTATATCAAATTCACAGAAAGACGATGAAGCAGCCACAAAATGACAAGGAAATCCATCATGAAGGGTTGAACAGGTCTTTTAGTGAGAGGCTTATTTATATATTCCAAGAAAGGAAATGTCATTTACTGGTTAACCTATCTGGTAGCTTTTTGTGAACTGATGAATATATTCATGCCTATAATTGAAAGTGACTTTTCCTGAAAGCTGGTATAATGCATGAATATATTCACAGAGAATATGAGTGGACTTAAATGCTTTGCATTTAAAAGGGTTTGTTCCTGATTATTTGATCCTTTGTATAATTACAAGATGATGAAGATGGCGCTAATTATTTTAATAGTGACCTTCTTTGGGGCTATTTATCTGAAGAGATCAAAGAAATTTAGAAGTTTTCAACTAGTCTATTGTGGTATGCCTCACAGGAAACACATTTGTCCCAGGAACAGAAAATCAAAAACAAGATATACTCATGTCAAAAGGAAAGCAAGTTTATTTTCCTTGGTTTGCTTTTTTTTTTTTTTTAAAGATTTATTTACTTATTTGTGCATACAGAACTGGGGTACAGGCCAGAGGCTCAGGGGCGGTGAGAGGCTTCACCAGAGACAGAGTGGGGAGCAGAATAGGCAGATCTACGAAGTACACTGCTGAGGGAAGCAGCGGGTGGGCCAGGAGAGGTCTGGCTCGCCATGTGGTCTCCTCCGGGGCAGGCTGCAGGCGGGAATCGAACTCATGAGGAAGTGGCTTCAGATTCTCAGTGCTGTGCTTTAACCCGCTGTGCCACCAGGGAGGGCCTCCTTGGTTTGCTTTTTATTTTCTGCCTAAGAAGCACACTGACAATTCTCAGTAGGTTAATGATGCATCTAAGTCTGGAATCCAAAGGCTAAGAATTAAGTTCTCTCAGACACTTCCTCATTTTTACAGCCCCACAAACAAAAACGGGACGTCTGTCAATGTACAGAACACTGAATTTGTCTTCACATGAAGCTCAGTGACCCAACTGTAAGAGGCACTGTGAGAATTTCTGTCAAGTAGGAAAAAGTGAAGGTTACTGACCACAGCCAGAAACCGGGAATCTACATAGATCATGTTTGACCCACCACTTTTACAGTCTCTTAATTAAACACAAATGTAACCCTATAACTCACTAAAAATATATATATATATATATATATATATATATATATATATATATATATATATATATATATATATATATATATATATATATAGATATCTGTGTGTGTGTGTATATGTGTGTGTGTGTGTGTATGTGTTTTACTATGTGTTTTCTACTTGTTCTCTACCTCACAATACTTCTGACAACAAATGAGTAGAAATTTTGCTCTTGATCATCAAATATAAATAAGACAGCTCTACATGGAAAATGAAGTGGTATTGAGACTTAAGGCTGCATTAGAATTTAATGGAATTTCAGTCTGAGTACAAATAAGGACAGAGTCAAATGCTTAAATATTTGCTTGGTTGACTATGTGAAAACTAAGGCACTGTACTTCTTGCTTTTATATCTAATAGGAAAATATTATCCCTGAATGTTCACTTCATTCAAGTTGGTTTATTTTCAATGAGAAACATTCCAAGTTTGTTTTTATAGTTGTATTTATTAACATAAAATAATTTTCTGGATGAAATATTTTAATAATGATATAATTTCTGACATTCATTGTTATCATCATCCACAGTATCTCAACTTATAAACCACTCATACATACTTATAGGTTTATGATTATTTTACAAAGATAATTGATAAAATCTAGGTGATGCACAACCTATTTGTTCTCAAAATAGGAATGACATCGCATTTCTAACTTCTGTTAGAAAGGCAATGTTTTTCTCATTTTTTACTTTCAGTATTTTATGACACAGCCTTTGCAAAAGTGTCTAGGTTTCTCAAGAATACTATGAGTATGAATACTAATGTCATTTAAAAATTGCTTAAATCATATTCCATTTTTATGTGACTACTGAACGATGATTAGGAGCTCTGCTCTAGGCTTCTCTGCAAGAAATCAGGTACCTGAATTCTCTGAAATTGGTCCTTAAGGGGACACCTGTCTTTGGAATAAGAACAAGGGTAGAATTGTATGAATTTTATGCCTTTCTCTTCTGATCAGATGCTAAAACAGTCACATAAAATTCTGTTCAGAAGGAAGTATTAAGAAATGCTAACATAAGAATGAGCTCAAAAGGTATAGTGAAGAGATTTCCATTAAGACTTAAAGTAATGTAAATATTAGCATTGTGTGTGCAATTAAGTTCTACAGTTCCTCAAATCCTTTAAAGTAAAAGGTAATCAGTTAACTTCCTTCTCCAAAGGAGCTATCACAAATGCTTATAATTTATCTAGACTGATATAATAAAAATAATTATCTGCTCACTCAGAATATTAAAAAATGTATAACCTCATCTAATCTGTGCTGAAGGCAGGAGTGATGTGGTGTAGTATAGGATGGAAAAATACAAATATTTAAAAGCATGTCTTATCCTTAAGAATTTTACAGAACTTTTTAAAAAAGTTAACATTAATAACAGAGTAATCATAAACCACATGTTTCTGTGATATCTTTGATAATTATCTATACCGTTTTTATAATGTGTTATGAGTCTGTGAAAACAGTGCTTGTTAAATGGAGAGCAGAGTTACAGATGATAAGCAGTGATTCACAGCAAAGGAGAATAAATATTTTTATTGACTACAAGTCTTGGTGGACATACATGTTAGATTGTGAGGCCACATAAAGAGGTCAAGGCAGAGTGCTGACATTTTGGCAGGACCTGACACATGCCATTATTAGGAGTTACAGGGAGAGTAGTTCGATGCTCCTTGACTATGGCTTGGTAGGCCAGTTCAAAACAAAAGAGTGAGGTTTTCGTGAGCCCCGTGAAGATCTTATTTAAGGTGTACACAAGAGGAAGGTTCTGTGCACAGGGCAGACTTTACCATAAGGACTGTTGCAAAAACCATATTGAATACTTCCGTTTGCTGTGAATTTTCAGGCTGTATGTAGAGCGTGCACTTAGGGGATTTTATGTCAGATTGAGGCTTCCACAGGTGCTTAGGCAACAGAATGGACCCAAAGGATGCAACATCATGGAGTAGAGTAGCTAAATTTTCAAAAGCATAATATATTGTACCATAATATTTTTTATTACAGTGATAGTAGTTAAAACTAATTCAAAACATGTAAAAATAATTTTGAAAGGCAGAATTTTTTTCTGAATTTTCTTTCTCAAGCTTTTCTATTCAGGAAATTAGTAAACCCACTTGTTTGGAGTAAAATTGTTTTGTCTAATGTACCACATCTCATCTTGGTACTCTCAGTCATGGGTACTTTGAAGTTGGTGATCTGATTACTGTGAAATGTTTCATTGGAGAGAGATTACAAGAAACCAGGGCAAGAAAAGGGATACCCTTTTCTAAGGAACAAAATATCTGGGAATTTAATAATTGGAGTTACACAAGTTTGAAATTAAAATGAAAGCCTAAAGCAGAAGTAATGAGTGAGCTGTGGGTCAGACCACAAACTCAAAAATTTTGAAGCCTGATCTATTTACTTAAGGTCTGCAAGATGGTCTGAAATGGTCTGAAATGACAGCAACTGGCCGCAACCAGAAACCAGGAATCTACATAGATCTTACTTAACACACCAACTTTACATCTTCTTAATTAAACACAAATGTAACCCTACAATCCCACTAAAAATCTAAAAGAATTGGTCCCCCACCCCGTCTTTTCTACCTCAGAGCACTTCTGACAACAAAGCAGAAATTTTTGCACATCAATTATCTGACATAAGTCAGATATCTTACAATTCATTTCAATTCTGGTATTATTTGGAGGTGGCGTTGGATGCCACAAGATTGCCCCAATTCCAGGTGTCAATTTCATAGCACATCAAGGCTTCCATTCTCCTGGATGATTGGCTATAAATCAGAGATTCTTTAAGTATCCTTCCCCAGATTATATGCCTTGCTAGGAATGGTACACAGAACTCAAGGACACACTTGTGTGTACTGGCTCCTTATATAATAGAGGAGATTATTTTTAAAAAAAAAATACAGAGGGAGAGATGCATAGGACAGGTCTTCAAGGTTCTTCCTTATCCTTCCTTTACTAACCCTAAGTGGGAAAGCCTCTGTCCCAAAGGAGTTTGAGGATAACACCCTCTTGACACATAGATGTGTTAACCAACCTCTTGTTAGAGGATTTTTATAAAGCCATCATCATGCTGACATCATTGATGTCCACTCGCTTTTCTTTTCCCAAAGGATACTAATGAATTGACATTTTCAAATTCCTAGTATTGGTTTGGTCATTATGGTTGTCAAACCTGATCCAGGTTTCCACAAAGAACTTCAGTAGAACAAAAGATTCTGGCATCCAGGAAATTCCAAGGACTTTAGAAGCTCTAATGTGAAGTGTAAAGTGTGGTAACACTACTTTCACTCAGGAGATTCAAAAGGTTTTCAGAGTTCCATGTCAGAAACGGAGATACACACACACACACATAATATATACATGTAATACAAATATGTGTATATACATATAATTCATACACATATAAGATAAAGGTGTATAATATACACATGTATTATTTCACAAGTCCTAATCCTATCTTTCCACTGATGAATTGGGGGACTAGGGTATACCATACATACATGGTGAAGAAAGACCCATGAATTTAGAAGTACTCAAACTTTAAATGGGTGAAGTTTTGAATTTGAAACCATATTCAATATAAATTTTGAAAACCAAATATGATATATCTTGGATATATCATATCCAGTGGATAGGGATTCACATATATTTGAAATGGATGAGTCACAGCATTTCCTTAGAACAAAAGGAGTTATAACATTGAAGCTTATTCAAGAGAGAAAAACTGTGGACACTTTTTTTAGTGGAGTTTTTTAAGTTTTAGAAAACTACATAGAATTCTGTTTAATATGAAGCATTTAATTTGATATTCAGTAGCTTTCATGAATTCATTGTCATTTGTTCACATTTATTACACAAATGTTTACTGAGTATCATCTTTGTCAACCCTTGGGGATAAAATCAATGAATTTTGTATTTCAGGAAGGAGGGCAATGCACTCCTAAAATTACAATGAAAGTTTGAAGAGTGATTTGATAGAAAAGTGCTATGGGAACACATCAAGTTGCATTTTAGAGGTGGGGATATGCCAGGTAAGCAGAAGCAAGCCAGGAAAAAATGTGACATAGGACAATGGGAGGGGGTGTGGGGTGTTCCGCATGGAAAGTGTAGGCAACAACCGTGCAGAGCACATCACGGGAGAGACCGCATACAGGATGATCTTACCTGACTCCCTTGGGAATCTCTTCCTTTGTTCCACAGTGTGTAAATGGACCTTACTGCCAACACCTAGAAAATGCTTGATTTGAAAACATGTGACTTTTCTTGCAAGGCCTGTGCCTCATTCTTTTCTGGAACTAGAATTCCCAATGCTGAGAATCATCAGCACTCAAGAAATGATTTTACACTCTAGTTCATTGCTTCCTACTTAGGAGCTGAGTCCCACCGAAATTATACATAGAAGTACAATGAAGTCTTCATTCCTAGCATCTCAGAATGTGACTGTATTTGGAACTAGCACCTTAAAGGTTAGTTAAATGAAAATGAGATCATTAGGATGGGCCCTGATCCAGTGTGAATGGAGTTAGGTGAGAAGCAGAGATTAGGACACAGACAGACACAGAGGAAAAGCCACATGAAGACATGGACTGGAGAACTATGTGTAAACCATGAGTAAGACCTCAGAGGGACTTAACGTCGTTGACTCCTTGACCTCAAAGTTCTAGCCTGCCATATTATGATGTGGAAATGGTCAGATAATTGCCGTAAATGCCTCAGTGCTGGCAAAACACAAAATTTGGAAATTAATCAATGATTTTTACAAATTTTTTTAGAACAAAAAAAATTGCAAGTGTTAAAATTTGGAGATTTACTTTCAAAATAACAAACATTTGTAAAATATGCTAACAATTACAAGTTTTATCATATTTATTAAAGCATATAATACCAATAAATATTTTAGAATTGTTAATCAAAAGAACAACTTTTAAACTTTTAAAGGTTGAGGGGAATTAATTGGATTCCCCTATTTTTTTCTGTGTACAGCAATATAATTTCATATAAAAGAAATCAAATTACTAGAAAGATATTGAGGGTAAATAAAAAGACATGATGGCCTATGCTATACCTTTGATCTAAACTTCTCAAAATTTAGAGTGCATAGTTGTCTCCCAAAATGCCTTTAAAATTCAGATTCAAAGGCTGAACCTCAGGCTATTGTATAAAAATAGATTAGATTAGGAACTACTGATCTGCAGTTTTAATTGAGGCCTCATGGTATTTCTCAAAAATAGTCTGTATAGGCCCTCCCTGGTGGTGCAGCGGGTTAAAGCACAACACTGAGAAGCTAAAGCCACTTCCTCATGAGTTCAATTCCCACCTGCCCCGGAGGTGACCACATGGCATGGCAACCTCTTCTGGCCCGCCCGCTGCTCCCCTCAGCAGTGTACTTCCTCGATCTGCCTGTTCTGCTCCCCACTCTGTCTCTGGTGAAGCCTCTGGCAACCCCTGTGCCTCTGGCCTGTACCCCAGTTCTGTATGCATAAATAATAAATAAATCTTAAAAAAAATAGTCTGTATAATAAAAAGTGAAAATGTGTTAGAAAAACTTTGCTCCATTTAAAAATTTTTTAAAGATTTATTTATTTATGCATACAGGACTGTGGTACAGGCCAGAGGTGCAGGGGCAGTAAGAGGATTCACCAGAGACAGAGTGGGGAGCAGAACAGGCTGACTGAGGAAGTACACTGCTGATGGGGAGCAGTAGGTGGGTCAGGAGAGGTCTGCCACGCCATTTGGGTCACCTCCCGGGCAGGCGGGGATCAAACTCATGCTGAAGTGGCTTTCGCTTCTTAGTCCTGTGCTTTAATCCACTGTGTCACCAGGGAGGGCACTTAAAACTTATTTTTAAAGCATTTTCTCCTTGTCTATAACTTGCCTTTTCATTCTTCTGCTCTTAGAACAGATCTAAATTTTGATGAAGGCAAACTATCAATTTTTTATTTCATTGATTATTTTTTGGTATTGTATCTAACTAATATCTGAACCTAGATTCACCTAAGCTTCCTGCTAAATGTTTTATTGTTTTGCATTTTTATATTTAAGCCTATAATGATGCATTTTAAAGTAATTTTTGGTAATGTAGGAGGCCTATGTCTAGATTTCTACTAAGGAATAGTAGTAAATGACATGAGTTAAATGTTAAATAATTAACAAGGTGATGCTAATAAAAATTTTAGAATGTAATAAATTAGACCCCACTAGTATTACTGAACTCTGCTTGTAAGCTATCTGCCTAGAGTTCTGTCCTTAATAGCCTGCCATGGACAGAGAGCATGGTATGGAATCTGAGGATCTCTTGAGTCTGGATGTCACCTTTGATTTGGTACTTTTTTAAAAAATGTGACAAAAATCTGGTTGGATATAATAATTTTTAAGCTGTGCAAAGTGTGTTGTATAAACACTTCTGCAAAGAACACATATTTTGATGCTCAATTAATGACATGGATGAGGGTATGATTGTGGGTAAGAGAGGGACAGCTCTCTTAGATTTCGTTGGCAATCGACACATTTGTCATAATAAAATGCAAATTGAGAACCTTGAAAACAAAAGTGACAAAAATAGGCTGGCTGATCCTGCTATAATTTATGCAGACTATCACTTTGATAATGAGTTGGTGTGGATACAGAAAATACTGAACTCGCAGGGATCAATACAAAAAGTATGAAGACAGAAATAGGAAAATGAAGCTTAATACTTTGTGTTCAATTAATTTTGTTTCAGCCACACTTTGGTAAGACACTGTTCTGTGCTTTGGCAATAAAAGATCAATAATACATTGGGCTTCTCTTAAAAGAGCTCAACACTTAGTAAGGGAGAAAAATGTGTGTTCCTATAACATAAAATGTATACCAAAATAGACTTATGTACCAAATAGGTGACTGATCCCTAAAGAATTCACAAAATGTGCTTAGAAGGGCACTTAAAGTGGAAAGAACAGCAGATGCACTAGAATGGAGGTGTGTATTCTGGAATTATATGTAAGTCAGGGATTTTTGAACTGTAAGTCACTATTTTAAAAATACATTTGTCTTAGTCTCATAGTCTTTTTAAAGCAGATGTCCATATGTGGTCTTGTGATCGCAATGTGCACATTGATACAAGTTATAGCACTTTATCCTTTAGGTATATTAATTCGAAATCACAAAATAAATTATTCTTCTCATTTAATTAAGAAATGAAAAATCCTTTTGTTCTAATTGTCCACCTCTTGGAAACTTGACACATGTAAAGTGAGTCTTTTCAGATTCATTTCTACCCTTTCATTTTAATGCCAATCACATACCATATAGAGCCTACAGACACTGGTTGAGGGAAAAAAAAAAAACGAACATCATTTACACATAAATTATGTCAACCATACAAGTGGTATTTCTTAGATGATAACACACTATAATTATAGCATTTAAAGTGCCATTATCTATCCATCTATGCATTTCTATAACATCATCCACCCAAGTTTGTAGGATCAGTGAGAAGGTCGCTGTTTTATAACAAAACAGTATTAAAGAAATCAGATATACCCAGCTATGTGTTAGAGCTGGCTTGAAAGGTGACAAAAACCAATTGGGCATATTCTTTTTCCAGCTCCACACTCATTTACCTTATCATGGCAGGATGGAATTGGTCATGATAGAAGTATGTGCACCATGAAAATCAGTAAATGCAACACATCGGTTCTGTTTTCCTCTGGGAGACCCACTTGTTAAGCATTTATTAGCACAGGACTGGACAATTCTTTACAATTAACTTTCAAAGTTGGAAGAAAAAGTATTTCATAGTTTGTGGAACACTTGTATATGTCTTTAAAAAAGATAGATGTAGGAAACTTAATGCTAAATAAGGATCCCCTGATTGTATGTATAAAGTGATGATATATTTTGAAAATCATTACTGCTGTGAACACTGAAGGAATTTGAATGGAAGTTCCCAAATCATGGAAGTTTTTATGTTGACAAAGAGTAATAGGACCTGAAGCACCAGCATTTCTACCACCTGAGTTCTGAAGTAGTAAAATGAGACAGCCATATAAAGTTGCTTCACATGAACCACGCTGAGATTTAGATTCAAATATACTATATATAGGAAAAAGATAAATATGCTGCGAATTTCCATGATTTGTCTGTATTCTGTGTATTAAGCTGTCAGGGACTATCTAAATCACTTCCTTTTCTGTCACTCTGTCTTCGGACAACATCCTTTGAGACACAACAGCATTCAGCTACGACCTCTCCCCCCTCCTCAGTCTCAAAATGATATGTAAATCCTGCAATTCATCATGCTCTGTGTAGTACAGGTTTAATTCTTCCTCCTAGGCCTCAATCTGCTGAAACATTACTCTGATATACAGTACAAAAGCAGTAACAAAGATGTTCATATCAGCCCATTGTGAATTGGTGGCAGGCAGAGAAATCAATGAAGCCAGGGGGACAATAGCTGGAGTTTAAACAGGCTGCTGAAATTTGCTAAGACGCAGACAAAGGGCCCATGCTGAAAGGCAGGCAAGCTGCTGTGGAATTCCTTGGCCTCCATTATGTGGCTGAAACAATCCTTACTCAGAGAGTGGATTTGCATCTCTAATAGAGTTCAGGCTCTGTTTGTGAAAGGCTTTCGCTAGGTCTGACCCCTGTCTCAAGAGCACATTGATACCCAGCGCTTAGCTTCTGCCTTGTCCCACACCGCAGAGAGCAGTATCATGGGAAAATGCACTAACTTAAAAGAAAGCAAAGGAAGGCAAGAGGAAGGGAAAAAATTAAAGGCTTGAGGCAGTTTTGGTGGTACTTAGCAGTGAAAATTACTTTGGCAAATAATAGAACCTACTGCTGGTAATTACTGCTAACAAGCTTCCCCCAGCCCAAATGTGACACTTGCGTTGATGTGAGAAAAGCTGAGATAGGCCAAGCTTATTAAGCTTGAATGAAAGGAACCTTTTCCCTATGAAAATACAGCAACTTGGGAGCTTGCAGATCTTGTAATCTAGTGTTACCAATTATTCAGTAAAACAGAAAAATGGTGCTGCAATATTTAAAATCCTTCTTGGATTTAATTCAGCCCCATGCCCTAATCCCAAGCAACTGTAATCATGAACATCCTTGGTTTCCTAAACATGTGCTCTTGGTTCCAAACAAAATATTGTGGGTACTTAATCTTTTAGTTCATGCTAGGGAACACTGGGGAAACCTTTCATACTTGATGCCCACCAGATAACCTGGCTTTTTTTTTTTTTTTTCCTGAAAGAGAGGGGGGAAAAAAAAAGAAAGAAAAGAAAGGAATCATAATCTGAAACAAGGCAACAGAATCTTGTCAAACATGTTCATGTTTTACTCAGGACCTTAATTTCAGAACAAATTTGGTGAGGTTTGTCAGAGTAATGTTAACTTTGTCAACTTTGAATTGCTTAAATTGAAATTATGACATCTGTTAATTATTATTTTCATGAAATAGTTTTATTGGGAAGTAAACTCACATTTCAAAAGTAAAATTGGGTAGGAAAATAAAGCCTCAGAAATGTTTCTAAGAATGAAAAAAATTCTGAAAATGAATGAAAGAAATTCATTCATCATTATATAGTGAATGAGATCGTATCACCTGTTTAGGACATAAGCATTTGTGAAGCCATTAGTATTTCTTTTGTACAGAAATAATTAAATGAAAGATAAGTGCTTACATCAGCATTTAAATTCCAATAAAATTACCTTGCATATCATAAATCTTTTCACATCACTATTTTCACATTACACTTGACTCTGTGATACACTGGCACCTTTATGACTAGCAAAGAAATGTAAATGTAAATCCATTTTAGTCAGTGAAAGAAAACCATGCTACTGTGGACTTAAAATGTCTCAATCACAATTTAATTTTAAACTTTTTGACTAACTTTGACTTCTTAGTAATCCTTCAGTTTATGGTGCCATTGGAATGATTCCAAATTTTTCTGTTGCTTAATTGGACTGCGTACATGGCAATATTAAGAGAGATTATATACTCTTTTAAGACTTATAGACAATCTCATTTTTATAGTAAGACTTTTTACAAAAGCTTAAAACAAATTTTTTAAATGTAGAACAACAAAACAAAGCCAATAAGTTACATATTTTTCCAGTTCATTTTGAAAATCCTTGTGTTGTATGGTAATAAAGACTTTAAACCTATATTGTTCTTTGTGGGGCAAAATGTTGGTTGTTCATCTATGTAGCATTTGTGCCATGAGGTAAAGTACAGCAATTCATTCAGCAAATATAGTGAAAATAGATTCTGAAAATTTTCATGTAATCAACAGAGTTCATTTTTAACGATTTCTTAGATAAAAACGATAATGATCACTAGAATTCTGCATGCTAATTTTATTACATTCACACACGATAACTTAAAACACTTTTATCATATTTTTGGCTAACTGGATGAATGTTGCATTTGTAGTCCTATGGAGAATTATTTATGTTTCTTTTCCTGTATGCTTGCAAAATTATAAAGATACCTCATCTTTCATTAAGCTGATTGCTTAAACAAGAATAGTTATTATAATATGAAATTTATTATTAAATAACTCTGCCCGTGGCTTATCTTTTACACTTTTCTAATGAGGGCAAAACAAATTTAATGGAAGAATTGTATTATTTTCTCCATATAGTGAATGCACAGACTACTATTTATAAAGGACTATGCCTCTCTGATCTAGACCAAGCATTTCAGCTCTTTCAAAGGGAAATGGAATTGTTCAGGAAAATTCTGTTTATAATTAGTGAGGCAAATTTTGCAAAAGATAATCTGTTTAACTCAATTAAACAGATTTAAAAATTCAATTTAGTTTTTAAATTCAATTTAATTTCAAACTTTATAAAATGATAAAGATCATCTTGCCATATACTGTCTGACCCAATAATTATTGAAAAGAAAAACACGACTGGGACAAGAAAGAAGTTAAACAAATGGACAAGTGAATAAAGGATATAGTCCTTCCTCAATTTCTTTTTAAGCAATATAAACTTCTCAGATAGTTGTGAGAGTGTGTGTAAGTGAAAACATTATCTTCATTTTGAAAGAATAAAGTATTTAGACACATAACAAGCATGAAAATATTAATAGGTTGATAGCAATATGTTATATATAATTGTTGTCCTGGTGTGAACCGTAAAGATACTTCAATGAGATCAATATGCGTTCTCAGTGATACTCATAGGAAGAAATAAAAATAAAAATGGAGTTAAAAGAGTGAAAAATGAGAGGCAATGGAGAAAGCGATGAGAGAATGAGGCTGATAGGGTGGGAGAACCTGATGTAGCTGAGGGGTAGAAAGAGGAGAAGAGCTGATATAATTTAAGAAGAAGAGAAATAAATTAAACTAATGTGAACATTTTAATCCATGACTTGTATAGTTCTCTATTCACCGGCGTACATACAGAACAATTCTAAGTTCTGTCAGTGAGGCATCTCATCTAATTCATACTTCTATCTAAGACTTAATCTAGAATCTGTTCAGACTTTTTTTTCATCACCGGGCAAGTCTGTAGATGAAGATAACTTTTATAAGAAAATAAATATCCAAAAGCTCTAACAAAGATAGATTAGATAGATTAATGTAAATAATCTGAGAAATATATACAGATAAATTTGATAGATCATCATTTCTTTAAGCTTTTAAATATGTAATAGAAAAAAAATTCAGGGAAGTACTAGTTTGTACAGGAGAATTTGAAAATTGATTTCAAATACTTTATTCTACAAAAGTAAAAGTCTAAGATCATTACTATTAAGTAGGCTATGCAATGTATACTATATAATTCATGTGCAATTTGGAAGTAGTGAAAGTTCTTTGGAAGTAGATGGCCAGTTGAGACAAGTCACTGAAAGTAGGAGCCTGCAGAGTGCAGAGTCACACTGATTTGTGCATGAGTTCTTATGATTTAATTCTGCACATTTTCTGATACATTTTTCTCTCTGATACCTTTTCACCTTTCTACTATAGGTTTTAACTTCGATAGAGTCTCCCTCTTGTATCTCTCATCCACTGCTTCATTCTGATTCACTCTCTTTTGTCTGACAGCTGCTACAGCCTCCAGTTCTCAACTTCCCCACCCATTTACCTGAACATTCCATCATGCTAATTATACTAAATGTCCACATTCAGTTACCTCATGCTTATGCTCAAAACCTTCTATATCCCTCCTGCCTTCTTCAAGCCATTAGTCTAAACCGAATCCCTTTCCACAGGTTCATTCTTTCACTGCTCTCCTACACATGCCCAACATCCTGACAGAAAGGGAATGCTAAACCATGTCATGTCAGCACCATGAATATGTTCCAAATCTGACAATTTTCTTCTTGAAGATTCCCCTTTCTCCACTTTAGTTGTGTTCAAATTTTACTTCTTTTATGAAGTCTGCTAAGAGCTTACCTGAATGAAGTGCCTCTTAAATTTTAGCCCTTTGTGACAAACAACCTGTACACTATTATAACTGACATATTTAAGCTGTGTTTTTAATTCCCAAGAGTGTGCAATAAATTTTTTTTCCATGCTAACACTAAATTAATGTTGAGTGAGCTAAGTACATTGGCAATAGGGATACCACTTATTTTTGACTTAACTATAAAAAATGTTCTTGTAATATCAAAATTACAAATAGTTGGACTGATTTTAATAGCCAAAATAAGTATATCCTTTAAATATATGGGTCATTTTCAGTAACTGTAACAATTTATTACATTGAAGGCTTTATTTCCATGATAATAGTTTAAAAAATCAGAATTGGAAAACATTTCTCAGGTAAACATACCTCTATTAGAATACAGACAAATAAGTGCAATAAATATCATGCTGTCAGCTAGCATTTAGACTGTTTTTAAAGTGAGTTTTCTTTTAATCCTTCTGGAAATAAATAATACTTCTATTTTGATAGATTGCAGGATGATTTTTTTAAATAATATATCAGATCAATAAATAACATTACAATGAGATTTTTAGAAAACTATAATTTATGATGCTATGGGAAATATGAGATGAATGAATGACTGAAATTTTCCTTGTAGAAAATACTACAAGTCATCCTGGAACAGAAGTAAAACTTATTTTTCATGGGTATCATGACATAATTTTGATTTCTTGTCATTTTACCCACTGAAAGGCTATTGATTTTTAGTTTATTTATGATGAAAATTAAATAAACTTAAAAATTATTTGAGTATATAAAAATGCTCAAATTTTTGTCTGATATTTAAAAATAACTTCCCTAACATTTTCTATATTGAAATTAAGTAATTATTGTAATATTTTTAGAATGTGAAGTTATAATTATTCTAAAAATACTACCTTCAAAAACTATAGAAAAATAGTAATTTAAAGTAGGTTTATTGTATTTGCTCTGCTTTGTAAATTGCACTGACATAAAATAGTCTGAGCTTTAATTATAAAAACAATGAACATAACTCTAACACATGAATATTTTAAATATAAGAGATATGGACAATGTAACATCAATTTGCATATTTGACTTTTTCCTTCTAAAAATTTTCTCTTTGATTTTGATGAATACAACAGAAATCTTAAAACTAATCTCAAAATTTAATCTCATCTAAATGTATATAGAATGATACATTCTTAATTTTTCCTCACTGTTTCTGTCATTGAACCAAACTATTAATATCAAAAACACAACAGTGAACAAGACATTTCTCTTATTCTTCGAAATTTTAATTAGCATCTTACCAATGCCTTAGGGAAAAAAGTGCCTAATATCTCATATGACTCAAATTTCCCTTCTACATTATCATCAAGTATGTGTCACTGATGTTTGACTATTTAAAATCATTGTAAATAATTTAAATATTATTAGAAATGCAAAATAACAGGTCTACCTATGTTTGGCTTCAACACTTGTGGTATCTTTTGTATACTCTCTACAAGTTCTTATTTCATAAGGTAAAAAAATATAATTTATTCCAAGGATGTGGCCTAATGCAAAACAAACTTGCATCATAACTATAGAAATAGTGGAGTAGCCCACTAATTTCCAACATTAACAGACTGCTATGAAAATGTGAGTGAAGACACAAACTAACTTTGCTCACTTAAACATTTAGCCCACAAATTATAATGCCATTTAATGAAATGCTCAGGATATTTTATTTTCCCAAATTAGTCTTATATGTCTGAAAGCTCTCAACACCACAGAAATTTATTACTCATATTCCATATAGAGTAGCATGTGACCAAATGTATTTAAACGAGAGCTTTCAACTAAATATGAAGTTATGCCTTAGGATTCCATAACATTTTAGTCTCATCTGTTATTAAATAACAACAAAAAACTGTGCAGTTAGAATTTGCTGTAACCAAGAACAAAAAAGTATATCTATATGAACTTGAATTTTCACATCATAATAGCATCTTGTCTCCTGGGTGTTTCTTTTATTTTCCCAACTGGATGACTTGTTGAAGGGAATAAAGAGAGAAGGCTTCATACGGGGGAAGCCACTGATATCATTGGCAAGTGAAGTTCTCGACAAATGAGATATTGTACAGGCAAACACAAAATGAGCTTTCACGCAGGGCTCTGTCAGTGTCATTCAGCTTTGCCTGAATGGATAACCTTCTCATGATTTATCTTCCATTCATCAAGTCAATGCCTGGTATCTTTTCAGTTGTGATGGATAAGACCTTACTAAATTGACTATGCCTGCTGAGTATTGTGGAGCCTGAGAACTGAGCAGGAAGGGGATCCAACCATATTTCATCCACAGAGTAAGTCAGTCATTCTCAGTAGATCTAAGGACTGGGAATTATAAAGGGTCTTGTTTCAATTGGCCAATTGGTCTGGGCGATTGATCAAGAATCCATCTGGTTTCTTCAGTTTGAAAGTTAAGTATCAATAGAAGATACTAGTAGCTCCCATAGCAGGTCCACTGGAAAATAGGAAATCAATTTACTAGCAAGGAACTGCATTCTTTCAAACTCAACTCTTGGTGGTAGATAGCTATAGTCTTTTGAATGTCACACTGATTTTTCTTATGACAAATCATGTATATAATGTATATATCAACTATATATTATTGTACATATAAAGCTGAATATATGTTATTAATCTCCTTACTAACAATGTGTCCAGTTGTCTTGTTCAGTTACATATTCCTCAGGTCCTAAGATCTAATATGTGAATCTATAAATGGCTATGGATAAATGGAAATGTGAAAGTAACAGAGTGATAGAGGGAAGATGAAAAAGAGAGAAGAAAGGAAAATAGAAGAAAAAGAAACATCAAATTAAACTACTGGGTTTAGGATTTGAAGTATGAATATGCATTCCTAAGCACTATGGTCTTTTTTTTTTTTTCCTGTTCTTTTGAATGAAATTTAACCTTTTGGTAATACTTGTTTGAATGTGAAAAGAGGAAACACAGTGTATCCACTTAAATCTCCTTTATAGATATTGCATCTTTGTTCCCTAGAAAACTGTTTTTCTTTTCCTCCAATATTTAAATATGGGATCAATTATTTTTTAAAGATTTATTTGTTTATGCATACAGAACTGGGGTACAGGTCAGATGTGTGGTGAGTGAAAGGCTTCACCAGAGAAAGTGGAGAACATTGACTGAAATGCACTGCTGAGGGGAGCAGCCGTGCGAGAAGGATCTGCTGCACCATGTGGGTCAGCTCCCCGGCCAGGGATTGAACTCATGCTGTAGTGGCTATGGATAGCTTCATAGTGCTGTGCTTTAACCCATTGTGACACCATTGTTTTGTATAAACATGTATTTTGTTCATTCATTAGAAAGTCAGGTATCCTTTAAATGAGAAAAGTATCAGCTGCTCAAGGTTTATCAAGTCAAAATACATAAAAAATATCGATGGGCATACTTGAAATGACTGTTAACATTTGGACTCATTCAAAAATATGCACTGCAAATTAAGAATACCCACAAAAAATGGGACCATTATAATATTGTTGTATTAAAAGCTATGACAAGATTAATGGAACAAGTATAAACAATGCATATTGTTTTTCTCAATGCTGTGATTACTTATCTTCTGCCTTTATAAAGAAGTACTTCGGAGATAAATTCTGCAATAAGAATATCATTCCCTTATGTGTCTCGTTTGGAAATCTGAATAATCAACTTACACAATTATTACATTAATAGCAAAATTATTACCTTAATTCTAAAAGATGTTAGCAAAGGCTATTTATAATTGGATTTTGAAACACACTAGGTAGTGATGAGCTATAGTTCCTTTATATTTACAAGAAGGAGCAATATGGAAATCTTTTGTAATTAATATAACCTATGTTTGAAGATTTAACTAAGATTTTAGGTCTAGGGTTTGAATGAGCAGCATCATATGAACTTATTTTGCTGTCCAATAAGAATTTTTTTGCAAGAAACATTAAATGACCATTAAAAAAAGAGGGAATTGGAAAAGTATGTTTTAAAATTTTCCTGGATAAACTGTCTTCCTAGTTACATTTATTTTGGATTTTCACTTTTTGGTACCGAATGACATTCACTTTCTTTAGGAAAAAAACAATGCCTCCTATAGCCAAAGGCTTTAACAAGAGGTCAAATGTAGTATTAATGTCTACACACACACATACACACACACACACACACACACAAATGCAGGTGTGTGCACAGAAGTACAACACACATGCACATACACTGCAATATAAACTAAACCTGAACTATATCCTCTTCTTTCTAGAGTTTGGTGTACAAGTCATTTAAGATAAAATTTTAGATACTTTTCCATACCTGTTTCTTCTCTAACTTGATCTATAGCTATTTCTCCCTCTTAATCACAGACCCTAAGTATGGGCAAATGGTTATATAAAGAGATAAAAAAAAAAAAGAGTCAGTTTGTATTATTTGTGTAAATAGCAAAAGAATTAGGATTAGGAGGACTTTAGCAACATAGCATAAATAAGGTTCTAAAATTGTCCCAGTTTATGAGTTATGATTTTCTTCGTTCTGTGATTAAAAGATAATTAATGATACACCATTAATTATAAAGTATTATTATGATGGTGGTATTTAGTGGTATGTATTCTTATTTTTGATCACTCAAGAGCATAAAAATTCTAAATCCAACATGACCTACTCCATGCACCAAAGTTCATGATGGCTTGCTTTTGACTTTCACTCCATGAAAGTTTTATGCTTTCTAAGAACAACTGTACTTCTTTGAACAACATGCGGTCTTCGGATCCCAAAGCTCATTCATGTTAACATTACAATTAATATCAACCAAATATTGACCAGAGTATTTTGATGCTTTTTGAGCTCATGGGTCTTCACCCTCACAAATCCTAGGGCTTTCTACTTATTTTTAACAAAATTAATTCTCACAAAGTAATCTTGAACCTTTTAAGAAATCACCAAGGACAAGCTTATAGTGTCACAAGTTAACAAATACAGATGATACTGACTAAAGGGCAGGAATTGGAATTTCTAAACTGAACTTTTCTGTTGTCTGTCTAAGTGTCATGTAGTCAAATAAAATGCATTTAAAAATGTAATATGGTAGGAATTGATATCATCTACCGACTACTAGCAAGCATTATTAATATCAACTAGAATGTCTAAGTAAGTACTTTTTAAAGCCATAAGGAAATATTCACTTGTGCAGCAGTTTAGCACCTAGTGGCTATGCTATACATTGCTGCTGAGCAAGTCAATAATTAAGAAAAACAAATATTTAGATTATTCATCCCATTCTTTCAGAACCTGCTTTGTGAATTCTTGGTCTTTCAATTCAAGCTGTTTTAAAATTGTAAAAGTCAGTTTCTCCCTCATGTACATAGAGAGATTTTTTTTCAAAGACTCTAAATCCACCTAAGTGCTTTTAATGAAGGAGTTTTTTTGAAACAAACAAACAAAAGCCCTGTGTATTAGCGATAATGAGTACATTGCTTATTAAATTATAAGATGGTTCCATCAGGTGCTCCTTGAGTTTTGTTTATTCTGCAAAGAGGCTTAATTTGTATATTTTCTAGTTAGCATAAGTATCCTGCCGTGTGATACATTCAGAACAAATGAGCACTTAATCAGCAGCTGCTGAAGGATCAAGAAGTAACATAAAATCTTCAGGAGGTTTTATACAAATTAGATTTTTCTTTGCTATTGTGGTTTTATTTTATATCCATAACTCATTTCTTCCACAATTAACATATTTTCTTTGGCTCTCTGATCAAGTCCCCAAATATCAAAGACTAGTAACAGGTTGGAAAATGGAAGATGGCAAATCGGACTTGGTCTCACTGTCACTTGACTTCAGCCTAAGTCTCAGTTATGTGATCAACCACGCATGTGAACAAAAGAGACATCCTCAGGAGAGAGGCGGGGTTTCTAATGGAAATCACAGAGGGAAAAGAAGGTTGGGAAAAAAAAAAAAAACCAAGAAAGATAGGTGTCAGGGCCTTGTGGGTTTTGCTAAACGGGTAGACGCCCCCACGCTCTTTGCAGCAATTCTTTTCTTCTTAATCTCCATCATTCTTTTTCAAAATGCATTAGGTCCAATCTGAGAATCTCTTCTAAAGAAAAGTTTTGTATATTTTTGATGTCTGTGGGAAAGGAGTGCCCCTGGGGAGGCTTTACTTAGGAACGTATTTTGGAAGCATTTTCTGAGAAGGAAAAGGTTTTAAGCAGAGGACTTCGTCATTATTTCGCCTAAAATTCACATGTTGGATACTTTTCCCATTATCATGGTATATTGTTAGCTCTTCAGTTCTCCAACCAGCCAAAGGAAATGGCATCTTCAAATCAAATTTTGTGGGTAGGAATGATACCAGGTTGATCTTTTTTTTCATTGAATTACTCTTGTGAAGAAATTAGGAAAATATACTTACCAGTAAAAATATGAAAAACAAATTAAAAAGATGACTCAACATTCAATAAATCAACAACATTATATCAACATGCTTAATGTTTACTGTGTAAAGACAGAAAGAGAAAGGTAGGGAAATAGAATGCCAAGCCCACCCACAAGGGGAAAATTTATTTAGTGGAAAGCACAGTCAATGTTTATTCTATTTGCAGTAGGGAAAACAGAGTAAACAGTATGAAATTTTGTGAATAAACACGATATATAATGTATCTCCTAAGATTTCACTTAACAAATACACTCATGACTAAGTGCTGATTTAATTCACTTGCATAATGAGTTAAATAGTTCTGTAAGTCTTGAAAATCTTGAGATTTAATGATTAGATCAAAGTTATCCTTTCTATTCTGTTTCTCTTACATTCATGATAAACACATTCCATACTATTATAATCATTAAGATTTGGGTAAGTAGTTGAAAACTTGTAATATTTGAAATAGATTAATTAAAATTCGTTTAATACAACTGGCTTAACACAACTATGCCATTCATAGTTTTTATACTTTATGCATTGGGTGACTTAGAAGAATGTCAGAGATTCTAACCCAAAATCAAACTTCTTTTTTGTGTGTGTGCGTTTTAAGGAGTGAAAATAAAAGAATAAGAAGAGAAAGGATTTCTTTTTTACTGTTTCATTTAAACTTCTACAGGCACAAAGTGTCCTTTATATCCATCTATCTTGCTCTATGTAGAACTCTAAATACACTGCTGGATTGCAAAATAATAACTTCCCTTTTCGGACACTAATAAACAAGAGTTAAAAAAAAAGCATAACCAAAAATCTTTTAGGAAACAATACTTATATATGACTTACCATGTTTTACTTTTTTGAATTGTCTTACCATTTGAAAAAAAAAAACAAAAAAAACATGTGTACCACCACACATAATACTTTCCTTTTTCAAATTAGAATAAAATACTGTGTAAACAAAATGGGAAAATTAATTGTATGTGAATTAGCTTAACTGTTGACTTTCTAACGGTGTCTATCATAACTTACAAAAATTAAATGAAGCTTTTCCTGAAATATCATAAGTTTAATGTAATTATCATTTTAATGTTAGTAGCCCATTGTAAAATCTTAAAAATAGCTTCCCAAGATGCATTTTAATGTGAATATTTATTATTTTTCTAAGGAGACTGTCTTCAATTTTAAAATACACCCAACAAGGATTGACATGATACTCATTATAAGCAAAAATATAAACTTTGTCAGTTTCTGGAAGAAGTCATATTAATATTAATGGCTAATTATATCTGTTGAAAAACAGAAGAATTAATTTTTTAGCATTTACTATGTATCAAATGCTATCATTGTGGTTTTTTATATATGATTTCATTTTACTGATACAATAAGCTCAAACTACTATCCTATATACTGAAGAGTATATTGGATTTCAACTTCACGTTTCTCTCCAAACCTCCTAGTTGCAGATATCATTTCTTTATTGCCACTGAATGTTATGAGAATTCCTTCTGTTCCATTGTTTTTCATAATGGAGATTCTATCACAACTGCTGTTAACTCTTTGATAATGATGATTATAATAATATGGTAAAATAATAACAACTAACACATTAAATTTGACAATTACTATTACAAGCACTTTCTACACACTGGATGACTTGATTCTTCTTCTTTAACAAAATTAAAAGAGAGAGCTGAAAATTTATTGGTCCTTTTAAAATTTGATAAGTTAAATCGCCATTGTTGTAAAAATTGTTGAAATTAGTCCATTTCATATGGTTCCTTCTCATATATAATATATTTTTTTAATTTTCCCAAACTTTCGGTGATGATATAATAGGGATACATACCCATTTAACTTTTATAATTATGCAAATTATTCAAGCCAGAGTTTTATTCATTATTAAAATTTCTGTATGCATCTCGTGATTTTTGTTTCATGAGTTATTTTAAATATGATAGTTGTGCTGACTTTTGATTAGAATGTTTATACTGCTTATTAATATAAATAGTATTTAACAGACTCACCATTCTTCACAATCTATTCATAATGTACCCAATATACTTTCACTGACTACAAACTACTGATAGTACATATGTCATTAAATAGTTGCCCTGAGTGAAAGGAGAAATCCCAGTAGATTATCAATAAGTACTACCTTATTGTTCAGAACCAATCTCATATACTGCTGTCATATTATCATTGACAAAGGAATGGTAAAGAGATAGATGTTTACTTTTCTTGTTCTCCAGGAGGAGGGAGTTTTTTTTTTTATGATTTAACAGTACATAAGTCACTGTTTTACTCTATATTTAAGAATGATTCATATTTTATACTTTAAAAAAATCATAGGTGATTGAGGAAGAACTTTTAATGGTATTTTAAATAATTAGATTTGCTTTTCACAAGAAAAACATTTTAACAGCAAAAAATCCTATCTCCTAAGAAAACTTAATATTGTTTCATCAAGGGCAGACAAATGTTTTAAAATATTATTAGCATATGCCCTATAAGGTTCAAAAGACAGCATTTTCTATCATCAATCATTCTCTTTGATAATAATGAGCCAATCCTGACCATAAAATATAGATCAGATTTGCTGCCCTCACATTTAAAGTTTCAGGTTCTCCTCCTGCACTGATTGCGGCACTGCCATGCCCAAAGAAGAGGTCTTCGAAGAAAAAAACAAGGCTCCATTAATCATGAATCATTACGTTTTGTCAGTTGGCAAAGAAATACTTTGCTCATTTATCCTTTGAATGAAATTAGTTCTGGCTCGGGCCCTTGTAGAAGGAAATTCTAAATTGTCTTGGCATCTTCCTATAGCAGTTTGTGTATGTGCCATAAAATGGCAGATGGGGTTTATTAATGGCAGATGAGTTCAGTTTGCAAAAGATTTTTTCTTTTCTTCTATTTGATCGTATTAATATTGAAGCTTATATAAGGTTCATGCACAACAGTTGTGTATTTACCTATAGTTACACTTCACTTATTAGTGAGGGAAAAAATAGAAGATTGGCAATGTTTATGCTGCCCAACAAGCTCATTCTTCTTTGTGCCACAGAAGAAATGTCCTTAAGTTTAAGTAACCAGGCAGAACAAAATGCCAGAATTGTTGAAACTATTTATACTAAATATTGTGAAGATGATAGTTCAGTTTTAAATAACACTAGCCAATGATAGCATGAGATGATGGTTATCATCACATCTATTAATGTTTAGCAGACATAGGAGTCGTTTTGAGAAACAATGTTCCTTCAAAAGTAATTTCTATACAAATTCTACTCTTTGTTCAGCCTCCTACAAGGGGAAAGCTGAGAGCTAAACCACAAGACTGAAAGAACATCATGAGGATATAGTCCCAGCTTCCATCACTGTCTGCAAGAGAAGTAGATACTTAAGAAGACACAAGGATTCTTTTAACCATGAGTATGTTCTTGGCAACAATCTGTGATGTGGAAAATGAAGTGCAATATACCCCTACAAAGGCTTAATTTTAGAATAGTGACACAAGTGCTCAAGAAAATACACATTTAAAAGTGTCACATAATCTATAAGGAACTATCGACATAAAAGCTATTATTCAGTGAAAAATCAGCAGAAATAGGGCTATTTAAATTTTTAATACAAATGGCTTATTGTGAGTGTCAATATGTTATACTTCAAGGAAGTTAATAGTGAAAAATTTATTTCAAATATTTAAAACAGTATTTTCACCCCTTTGGAGAAAATCAAAATATGTTTTGAATAATAAGACACATACTTGAGCATAATTAAGGGCAGGGGAAAATAATATTTTTAATAAACTAATCAAAGAAAATTTATAGCTGTGTATATTTTACCACAATATGAGCTTATGGAAAGGATAAATGATAAACCTTTTGTTTTTCTAATGCTATTTGTAATAGAAATCAGTGGCAATGACAGTGTATTATTTTAGTAAAAGACAAAAGACTTTCATTTTCTACAAATTATATTTTAACAACCAATTGCTATTAAACATATTTTTTAATTACATGCAGAGCATATATATTTCATGAAATAAAAATACCCATGCTTAAATTGGTAACAACTTCAAAGAATAAAATAGATGTATACAAATATGTGTTAAAATATTAAGATCAATAAAAGCATTATTCAAGACAATCATTTCCCATAATGACATACAGGAAGAGTAGTGTAAGCCGTGTCCCAATCATACAAGTCACTTTTTATTTTTCTGGTGAACTGTTAGATTCAAAATCAGTCTGCCCACACTGCTGCCAATTGCTTGCTTTATAGAAATAAAATAACCTTTGCAAGAACCTGGAGGAAAAACAGCAGAGTTTTTGTCTATGAGAGACATGGCCCCACCAGCAGTGAGGTTTTGATTCTGTTTCATTCACTGTTCAATTAATAGCACACTTCTGTGCACTAAACAGATATATAAATGGTGAGTTCTACCATTTTACATTTGGCAAAATATTAATCCATGGGTGTAAAGGATGTTACATATCTCTCTATATTAGGAACAAAAGGTCAAGATATAGTCATTAGTTTCTTCCCTATTTAAGATGATGATGAAATGTGTATCTTATATCAATTGCCACAAGAGAATGGAATTCCCTGAAATCTCATTATCTACAAATGTAATAGTCTTCTCAAAGTGGAATAGCAGGAAACTGGATTGCAAATAGATACATATTCACATAACTTTTTATGCCAGTATTCCAAATAGACAATAAACTTCTCTTATATTTGGAACGTGATTTTTAGGATTGTACGGATAGTAAATTTTCTTCTCCATGTTTGATATCTCAGATGTATATATACCAATATACCCATAGACATATATATTCTTTTTTCTGCCATAAGTTACTTTCCTTATATTTTATTGCTATAACTCTGATTTCCAATGCTCTTTTTTTCCTATTCCACAAGTACTCATGGTTCTGAATCTCTCTCCTTAGCAATTAAGATGAGATAGGACTCTTAAGAAAATAACTGCACTTATATGTACATATGTTCTCAGCAGCTCAAAGTCACTGAAAGCCAGGACTATTGTTGGAGTGGTACTAGTAACAAATAGATACTTCTTGGGGTCTGTGCCAAGATTTTTCTTTCTTTCTTTTAATATTTGCTTATTTATGCATACAGAACTGGGGTACAGGACAGGTGCAGAAGCAGTGAGAGAATTCACCGTAGACAGAGTGGGGAGCAAAACAGGAAGGTCCATGAGTACACTGATGAGAGGAGTTGTGGGTTAGACAGGAGAGGTCTTCTGCACCCTATTGGTCACCTCTGGGTCTGGGGATTGAACTTGCACTGATGTGGCTGTGGTTCATTTGCAGTGCTGCGTCATAGCCTGTTGAGCCACCTGGGAGGTCCACATTTGATTTTTCAAACCTTGTCTTTTCCTATGGGTAATGTTAGATGGCATATTCTTCCCATGGTAGATAGAAACCTGAAGGCTGAAAACCTGATGCTTCCTAGAGCCCCAGGAAGAGTGTGACTGGAAACAGTAGCTGCACACAAGAAAGTTGACCTGAGTATAGAAAGAAGACCATGTTTTGATGACATTGTTTATTTTCTAACACAAAATGTGACAGGAATCAGACAATTTGAAGACAAATGTAGAGATAACAGTTCCTTCGTTAAGCCACAGGATATTGCCATAGAACAATTTTGTATATCAAATGCCATAATGATGTGGAACTTTATCAGCATTGCAATTTACTATATCAGTGATTGAAAATCAAGCCCCATTTCAGTGTATTTGGAAGTTTGCAATATAAAGGCCTTTAAATGTTAAATTAACAGAATGAGCTATAGCTAGAATGTACTACTTGTGGACCATTTTGTGTGAGGGATATCTCCTCTCCAAATATTGAGAAACTTTCAGGTGAAAAATAAAGAACAAGGAGATAGGCATAGTCATCTAGAAGCTTATGTCTTAATTAACATCGAAGCTTATTAAATTCCAAGTATAACAATGCAGGGAAAAAAGCAAGACAAATGGCAGAGAATGCTGAAATAAGGGATCCAGACTTGAATAGGTGGCAAATATATTCTAGTTATGCTACTTACCTGAATCATAGGGGTTTTAAACAAGTAGCATGAAAGGGTTTCAATATGTGATTTATGGGTTCCATGCATTGGCTTAATTTTATTTTAGTATTTATATGTGCCTGTGAATGTTTTTCTGGAGATAGGGTGCAGCCTTCCACATTCTCTCCTATTCCTCCTTCCTCCCTGTTCTTTCTTCCTGCCTTCCTGCCCTTTTTTATTATCCAGTTTCTAAGTTGCATCCCTACCTGACTTAGACACAGCCAGGAAGAAAGTACATATAAGAAAAGTCAAATTGAAAAAATTGAGTAATATTTAGCACTTTGAACCAACTTCTGTATATAATTATCTATATTACATATTAATTACAATAAGACATACCTTCAAATTTATAGTAGCCATCTTCAAATTTTAATTTATTATAAGCATTAATTTGGCCTTGATTTATTTTAGTGATGAATCGAATATAGTAGCGCAAATTTAAACATGTTTAAAGGAAGATAGCTCTAAATTATTGAAAGAGCAATAAAGTCAAACCACAATTTTTAAAGGCCGGCTATGCCACCTAATGTGTGAGATTGATCACATCACTGTATCTTTTAATGAATTAGAATCCTAAACTACATGATTGCTAATTTCTTCTTAACTAAAATTCAATACCTACATAAGTTTAAAGTTTTTAATATATTATTTTCAGTGTTTTTCCTCTTATATAATGCACCTGCACATAAACAAAATATAACCAGATTCAGTACTTAATTTACATGATCACTTGGATATGATCAATAAGAAGTAAGAGTGAGGATATTCAGTTTATATGATAGATTCTACCAAATTATATATGATCTTCTCAATGATTGTATTTCCATTAAGTTGTCATTTTTTGCCTATTAATGCTTATGCATTCATTGACCAATATCTACAGTTTTATTTATGAAATTTCTGTAGCTTTTCTCTCAGCTTTAATTTTTTTATAGCCTATTATGGATTTCTCTCATTCATCTACTAACTTTCATTCTAGGAAAACAGTCATTCCTAAAGATAAACTTCATGAATCACTAAAATGAGAATATAAATGCTCTAAAATTAAATAGCAGTGTATATATATATATATATATATATATATATATATACACACACATGCACACACATACATATAATTAAGACAAGAAACAAGATGAAAGTTCTAGCTACATAAATATTACAATTAAAAACAATAACAAATCAAGTTACTAAAAGAAAAACTCAATGTTTTTTAACTGTGTCATTAATAGACTTCCCTCTTTTTCAGATTATCAGGTGATATTTAAATAAGGTATTTACTAAGTAAGTAAATGTTTAAAAGGGTAAAAACATTCAAATGAATTATATTTACTTCAATATGCATTTATATTTTCATTGATTGAAGTTCTAAAATTTGGATAGTATCTTTGTCTCTAACTGCTGAAATTAATAGACATCCTGTATTGCGTTGTTCTGTTACCTTCCCATTTAATTATGTTAATGTAATGAAGAATTTTGTAGATTTACTGAGTATTATTATAAATGTCATTTAACTGTGATGTTGCACATTAAAATGTCAGTTATTTGCTTTCAGGTTAATAAAATATTTTTACAGGAACAAGAATAGTGACATGAGGTGCAATGCGTCAATCTACTTTGATATGCACATCATGTAATTACGTAACCACTTCATGAAAAATCTCATCTCTCTTACCAGGTTCTACCAGAAGCTCTCCCTTGCATCAGCTTATTGTGAACTAGATAGTCGAAACATCTAGTTTATTTTAAAGCAGAAAATACCAGATTCTTTGAGGAATATAGAAGCCACTGTACTGGTGCCTCCAGGCCTCCACTGCCCAGCTAGCCTGGCCCCAAAGCTCCCTTGGTGTGGGATTGTCAAGTGATAATCCTTCTTACATGCAGTGATTAATTTTATAGACAATACTAATTTAATTGAGTGTTTCAAGATTTGATTGCTAACTAATATAAAGTCTTATCTCTCCCTCTTCCCACATTGCTGCTTCCTTTATTTCTGTTTGCCAATCAGATATAATCACGTGGGTGATGGGGTGACTAGTAGAGGAGTGAACAACATGCCTAGGGTAACTTCAGAGGCTGACAAAACAGAATACATCAAAATGTGGTGGAACATCATTAAATACAATTAGAATCCTACAATCCAAAAAGTTTCACACGCTCAGATAGCTATTTAGGCTGCCTCATATTACTAACTTTCAAGAGATTCAGTCAGATAATTATAGCCAGATAATTGTTCAAGAAATAAGCCAGATTTCAAATGGCTTTTGTTTTAAAAGTGTGTAAGTATGATTGTAAACATGAGAATGAAAAGACCCCCTGATTCTAGGAAAGCGGTAATCGTTTATAAGCTAATCATGGTTTACTTCAGCCTCAGTTACTCAGTTAAAATACCAGTGGTGTTGTACATGACTTAGTCTGTTGCCAGTGGAGAAGGAAAATGATACACTAAGGAGGATGAGCTGGAAAGGGAGAATGAGCAATTATTACAGAAAAGTAGAGAAAGAGTAACAATCAATCCTTTTTACATGCAATAATTAATTTTACAGATAATACTACTTTAACTGAGTGTTTCAAGATTTGACAGCTAATTGAAATTAAGTCTTATTTCTCCCTCTTTCCACATTGCTTTATGATTGGGTATATTGAAAAGAAATCTGATGCTTCCTTCTTTGATGCTGACAGGGGATTCAGACAATAGAGGCCCTTGCCACACATAGAATTCTGACCATGAACTCATGCCCTGATTATCATGGAAGCAAGCATCCTATTTACTGGCTCAGGCCACTTTTGAACAAGCTTTGAAGGCCTGCTCTGATCTCCATACAAAACCTTAATTGTATAAATAATGAAATTTTTGTATACTCTTGAGATGTCATCAGTTTTGACATTGAAAACAAATTTTGGATGCAGTTTCACTCTAGTTCTACAGTGTAGTTGTAACAGATACAAACATGTATGCAGAATGCCCGTGATCAGAAGTAGATACTTTCAATAATTTCAAATTATAGGTAAAATCTAATTTATAAGACATCATCTGCTACAGTCATAGTAGTCATTTTAATTTTCTTTTTAAATTTTATGTAATATTTGGCCCAATAGACATCTTGATAAATATTGTTATGCTATAATAATATTCATCCAGCATTAACAAGATGGTGTAATTTCTAGTTCCCAATATTTCTAACCTAAGGGAGGAAAAAGTGCCATTGCTCTTTTATATTAGATTGCTATGACTTCAGTAACAAATTACTACAAATTTGGTGACTTGAAAAAACAGAAATTTAATATCTCACAGCTCCAGAAGTCAGAGGTGGGAAATTGAGATGTCAGCAAGACTGCCTGACTGCCCTACAGCTCTAGGGAGAATTTGTTCCTCTCTGAAATTTCTTGTCAGTGTTAGCATTCCTCTTTTATAGGTGCTTCTCTTTCTACTCTCTCAGATCACCTCATCTGTGTTCCTGTAATCTCCTTTATAGGTTGAATTATCTCCTGCTGTCTACTTCTTGTGAGAACACCTGTAAATATTTTCCTTCCCCTAAGAGTAACTCAGAAATTAAAATTTCAAAATCATTAATTTAGTCATACCTTTGGCCAGATAAGATAATATACTCTTTTGTCTTACGAGTCAATTTTTTTTTTTTTTTAAAGATTTATTTATTTATTCATACAGAACTGGGGTACAGGCCAGAGATGCGGAGGGTGAGAGGATTCACCAGAGACAGAGTGGGGCACAGAACAGGCAGATGGCCGAAGTACACTGCTGAGGGGAGCAGCGGGCGGGTCAGGAGAGGTCTGCCTCGCCATGTGGTCACCTCCGGGGCGGGCGGGGATCGAACTCATGCGGAATTGGCTTTAGTTTCTCAGTGCAGTGCTTTAACCCACTGCGCCACCAGGGAGGGCCACGAGTCAATTTAAAGAAAAGATGTCTAGATGTCTTGTTAAAACTTAAAACTCTTCTCACGGTCGCACCTGTGTTTTCCCATTGATTATTGTAAGAAGCCCCTAGTCATTTTCTATAAAGCTCCAAAATCTGTATGCTGAGTTCTTTGGAAAACCTTCTGCTGGCTCTCAATGCACTTCTTTCCATTGTTTCAAGTTCATATTCTATTAATCTTTATGATCTATTAAAACATCAGTTGTTCAATCAATTCTAATTGGATTGTAAATTAGTTTAGGTAATAAAGTATATTAGGCACTTTTGTTTTCAAAGTACCAACATAATTCCTTTTACATACTCATGTAAATATTTGATAAAAGGATGACTTGGCCATATTTATTTGCCTCATGACCTGTATTTCTCTGTGTAGACCCGTATGCATAACATTCCCTACTTTTGACTTTTATTCGTGGCCCTTGTATTCCATATATGACTTAGTCTTCATGAAATTTGATATTTTTTGCTGGTTCGTTGGATCATCCTATTTAGAAACTTCCAGCTGGTGCTTCCATCTTAAATGCTATGTCCTCATCTATTAGAGCAATCCCAGTAAGACCTTCCACTATGAGGGACTATGAAATCTTCTGTGTTCAGTTTCACTGCAAGTAAATTAAAACCTTAATTTTTGTCTTCATACCTCCTGCATATTTTTGACCATACATCTTGGAGAGACTGGATTATGTGAGAAATAAACATTTGTTGTTTTAATAATATTAAATTAAAAAATTGTTTATTACCTTCCACCTAACCTACCCAATAGTGACAAGGTAGCAATGGTAGAGGCAATGATGATAAGGATAATCCTAGTATGTCCATGAGAAATGTAGAAGGCAGCATTACTTGAATAATGTAAGTGATTTGAAAGGTTACTATAATACAAAGTCATTTGATCAGAATGGTGAGGGCTTAAAGGATAATGACATGAAGAAACGATGGATAATAAGTAATGGGGGTTGGTATATAACTGCTGTAATTGGAGGTTGTGAGAGATACAATATGATCCAAGCTTCTGTGATATTAAGGAATAGAGAATGGAGTTTATTTGATTCTAGTTCTAGAGTTATGAAGGCTGAAGGAGACAAAATAACTACCTTGAAAAGAAATTGTGAAATAGGAGTCTACATTTTAGTTAGAGAATGGAAATGAAGGGATATTATAGAAACATCTTGATGCTAATGATGGACTGAAAGTTCTCGAGGGCAGAGTAAAAAAAAAAAAATCTGGATTTAGTAGATAAGGCAATTGGGAAAGTTAAACAGATGTGATAATTAGATGGAAAATAATGAGTCCTTGGGAATATCTAGGGTCTCACTGAATAATTGATACTAAACAGGAATAAAAGGCACAGATGACATAAATGCTGATGAATCTAAGGCCTATCATGTTGATGAGGATTTCAGTTAAATGTCTATAAATACCTTGAAGGCGGGATTGAAGGCAGGAGTTAAATGTCTATAAATACCTTTAATTGCTACATATAGAAACCTGTGGCCTTAGAAGGACAGTTTCAGCCAAAGCATGTGCCTACCTCTTGATCCTGATGGACAGTGGGGAAGCACAGTTCTAGTAATTTCCTTCTAGGACCTGCTGGACCCGACTAACAGAGGCAAGGAGATCTGTGAAGCTGGCTCTACTTCTGAATGTTGGGTCTCGGTCTCTCTCTCTGGTGTGGATAGAGAATAGCCATGTATTTTGGAGTAGGTGTAGCATCCCCATTTTCCAGATGAGAAAATACATGCATCCTGAAAATGTATGTAAATAGAAATTTGAGGAAATTAAACATATAAACAGTATTTTATATGAAATCGACCCTCCGTAACACTCGCTGCCTCATGAATCCTACAAAATAAGTCCTAACGTGGCTTCTGTTGGTAAATTTATTATTAGTTAAGTACAAGGTATAGGTATCTGTCATAGCCATTATACAAGTTATTAATATGGTATATATTTGTGTTGTGTTATATACAAATGATATGTTCTTCTGTGATATAAGGAATAACAGTAGATATGATTTACATAAGATGTCCTACATAAACTCATGGGTTGACATTTAAGGTTTATCTAATAAATAAATTGAAAATGTCAATAATGATTTTCAGTAGATATAAGAATAGAAAGGACTGAACACATTTAGCAGTGGACCAGATTTCCCCTGGGTGCTATTAACCCATACATCAGCCCCTGAAGATAGATGCAGGTCAGACATAAGGCAGCAAATCAGTGTCGTCTTAAACATTGAAATGAACTCTAAAGAAAAAGAAAGGCAGTAAATTGTGACATGACCCCCTGAGTATTCAGTATTTATGCAATTGCAAATTCTGTAACCACATCACATCCATACAAGGGGCAGTCCTGTGTTTGTGTGATCCTGTGTGGTGATTTGGTATTTAGGAGGGCTATGAAAGTATTTTTCTAAAGGATACTTTTCCCATTGTTAACAGCTGAAATTTTATCAAAACTTAACAAATGAAGAGCTGCTTAATGAGGTTTATATTTGGGATAAGTCACAGAAATAGATTTTTTTCAAATGAAGATATCTAGTGCTATAGGGAAACTACCACTGAAAACCGATGTTCTTTTCTCACTCCACATATCATTAAGACCATCTCACCAACATCAGCATTATCGCCAAAGATTTATTGCCATTTTAATAGGTCAGGTTAGACTTACTGGAAATATATTAACTATATTCAACTCACATGAAAATCTATAGCAAGATTTTTGATGAGAAATTGCTTTCCATTGCTCAGACATTATATGTCTTTTCCTTTAAACCTTCAAAGATGGATTAATTTTAGAAATATTCAAATACTATTAAGTTTTTGAATTTTCAGTTTTTGCAAGTCAGTTAGCCACTTGGAGAAGGCAGGAGTTAGTAGTTGCCCCTTATTAAAACAGGCATGTTAACACAATTATGTTATGCCATCAACATGTGTTTCCATTAAGACCATGAGTTGTTGTTGTTGTTTTTATGGACATCTGTGTTTTACGCACCAAGAGATTGGAGCATGGCAGCTTCATCTGACTGATGTTACTTGTTATCAGAGTCCACCCACTTTATGAACTTGGGCAATAGTGATGACTTTCCAATCTGCAATGCCCTTACAGAAGGATTTAAAAAAAAGGTGCAATAGATATGCCAAATATGCTAAATCAAGACAATTCTTTGCTTTAGTAATTGGAAACAATTTGATTGGGGGGGAGGGTTTGGAAAGGGGAAAAATTCTGGGGAGGAAAAGAAATAATGTGCATGGGAATACAAAATTACAATGGAAATAAAGACAGTTCTAGCAATATAGGAAACAGGTTTCGAACCCTATAATTCCATATTCATATTTTCATTTATGTCATCTGTCTTCCCATTTTTTCAGACAGCCACATGTCCTATATTTAGGAGAAAATGTAGTGATCTGTTCCTTGTCTTCTTTCATAAGGGCAGGCATTACAGCAGAGTACTGTTCAATGGACTGACTGCCTCAGAATCACTAGGAATATCTGCTAATTTTGAATGACCATGGAATGTATCTTTCATACCAGGACCCTTATGAGAGAGAAACAGGAGGCTTTGGTAGTTATACCAGAGCAGCCATAGCCAGGAATACCTTATGCCACCTTCGTTAAAATGTAGATTCTTGAGTCACATTCCAAATATGCTAAATCAAGATATGCTTGAATGTGTAGAATTTGTTGTTGGGGGGGTAGGAAAGGTGAGAAAATCTAGGGAGGAGAAGAAATGGTGTGATTAAGGAGTAAAATTATAGTCTCCAGGTCTATGAGGAGACATCAAGTGGGCAAGAAATGCCTGATCATTTTTGGCACAGTGATATCTAACATTACAATTTAAGCTATTTCTGTTGCTAATTGTGGTGTATATTCCCCTTTAATACACAGAAATATCAGTTAAATTTCTTTTCCCAACAATGACACCTGCTTAAATAAAGATATTTTAAAATAAAGAATTTGAAGTAGGATCCAGAATACCAAAAAAAAAAAAAAAAAAAGATAAAGAAAAAAAGACAAAATACAAAATGGTTTGAGACAAAGTGCAGAGAAACAAAGAAATGCAAAGATATCTTCAACAATTATGTGGACAGATGAGTTTCTCATGTGGGGTGGGGGAATCTTAGGCAAGCAGCCACTGGAGTCACATTGTTTATGTGATGAATGTCATCATACAGAAAGCTTACCTCTGTATTTAGGGAAATTATATTATGATAGATTCCCAGATGAATTCCTACTTGACACAGAAATATGTTGAGCACTTTGTGGTGTATTTCCTGTTCGAGACTACAAAAGCTTATTCCTATTGGATCTAAAGTGTTACCAGCAAGCATATAAAGTTCCACTCACCTTTGCCAATTTTATAGATCAGCAGAAAGTGGTGCTGTTCAAATAAACCCATCAATGGCTAGAAAGATAGGGGTGAAGCATAAAAGGTAGCAAAACTAATTAGCCCTCCCCTATACAGTGCGAGTGTATAGAAATAATTCACTGGAGAAGTGTGAGTAGGACTGACAGTAGAAATGAAAGAACTTTCAGGTAGAGATTAAAATGAAATTTAAAATTAAATTATCTCAACAAATTAAAATAAAATTACACTACATTAAATTTAATTGATAAGTAAATTTACACAGAAATGGTAAATGTATTGGACATTTAAATCAACATCTATAACTTATTAGAATTTAGGAAAAATCTGTGTCTCAGTTTCCTTATTAACTATTATGGACTATTTGTAGTACTAGCTGCTTTAGGTTTTTGTGTTAAATATGTATCATTTAAATAGACATTTAATTTAAAATATAATACATAGTGTACAATTTCCATGTTAATGTAATAGATATTGTCTGAGTGTTATGGCTTTTACTACAAAGTGATATTTGTTCTTGAATGTAATAGTGAGCAAGAAGAGTGAACAGTTACTAGCATTTTTCAAGCCCAAATTATGTGCCAAGTCTTATCTCAACACTCTGGAAATATGACTTCAGCAAAAGCTGTTTAGTGCCCTATGACCTGAACTTTTCATTCTCGAAATCAGTATGTTTCATTGATCCTAAATAGGCCTGTATAAATATGAATGGATTTAAAAAATATGAATTTTTTGAGGAACCAATATAATGCTTAGGCTCATAGCAACAGCATTTCCCAAAAGAAGCACACTGTGATAGAGTGCTTGGGAAACTAAGTTGATCTATGAAGAGCAATTTATTTCTAGTAAGTGAACGGAAAATGCAGACATCTCCTTATTCTTCATTCCTTTAACTTGTTTTGTGTTTTTGCTTGTTTCTGAATCTCTTTCAGTCTCTTGTGTCCTGTTCACTACTTCTCTGTTGCACACACCTACCAAACACACACACACACACACACATCTTATACCACAGCAAAATTTTCCCTGCCGAGGAACCTGGGCTGCGCTGAAGCTGTATGAGTGTATGCAATCTGTAGGCAAGTCTTCGGCTGTTCTGAGGGTCATTTATGGCTCTAAAATGAAGTAATGTCAAGTAGCAGTTGGGCTGCGTTACTTCTGTGAGCCAAGGTTTAATAATACAAAGTAACTATAATAATAAAATCCTGCACCATTTTAAATCTTAGCTTGACATGTAACATTGGAAATAATAAACATGTTCCGATGTTTATTACTTCCAAAATAACTCATTGAGTCTATGCTTTTGGATGGCAAAATAAAACTGGTATGAACACTATTCTGCATTGATGCCAAATATAAATGACTGATGATAATAGTCACTGGTGACAAATGATATTGTCAATGCCACTTATGGTAACTAGTTTTATATTCATGAATGTATGTAATTTAATATTTATCTGACTTGAATGCAGAAAATAAAAAAAAATGGATTATTTAACTCTGGTGCGGAACAAGACACCTGTACTACACACGCTGTTGGTCCAAGCGATATTTTTCAATAATTCATTTTTTATTGACTCTAGGTATGATCCAGTTTTCTCTTTCTATCTCCAAATGGATGTTTTCATTGAAACTACATAACTCAAATTTTAAGTTTCTTATCTCACGGGGTTGATGCAATGAAAGCATTAATATAACAGATTACCCAGGGCAAGCAAATTGCTGACCTTTCATTTCTGCTGCGCACTCCGTGTGCCACAGTCTCTCTGTGTGTTAAAATAACAGCAACCTTGAACCAGATGGGGCTGTGTGATACCAGAGAAAGAATCAGTGAGTTTTGTAGAAGTTTCTCCTAGTCAGTTGAAGAACCTCACTCAACACATTTCTATGTGAAGTTCTAAAATATCAGTGAAAATTATAGTCAAAGGGGCAAAAATGTCAGCTAACAAAAACTTGGAACAGTGCTTATTTCTAGGGATTTCTCTTATACCACCAAGGTACAAAATTAGTATAACATCAGTCACAAAGAAAATTTAAAACTTTAAAAATATACTATAACATTTAATATACATATTACACTGCAACTCACTAATTCTCCCACAAAACAAAAATTATAAATCAATGATTAAGTTTCAAAAAATGTTAGGTAACCATTGTGAAAACATGATGTCATAATTTCAAAAGGAACTTAAAATATTTTTACTTCAAACTCTTAATTGCTTTATTTTCTTGGATTATATTAAAAATGCTCATTTCATTATGACCATATTCTGTGGAGGAGAGAATTTTAAAATCACTAATTCTACATTGTAAAAGTAAACATTTGTGTAAGTCTTTTAGAGTTAGAATCTTAAAATTAAATATTTTACTTTTATATTTTATATTTTAATGATTGCTTTCATGGAATGGATATAATGTTTTTATTAGCAGTTTGAAATTATGTGATTGTTTCAAAAGCTATTACATTATATCACAAATTTTATACATCTATAAAATCTTTTAATAGTCAATTCAATAACCATTAGGATGAAACATACTGTATTTGCTACATTAAATCAACCTCTAAAAGACTTAGGGAGTCATTTTCCCCCCTTGAATTTTCCTACCTACTATTTATTGCTATTACAACTGCATATGAAAAAAGGTCTCAATGCCTCTGGGTTTAATTCCATGAGAGGAAAAAGGAGCATGACTTTGTATATATTATCACTGAGTTATATTTCTTTTAACTAGGCACAGAGACCAAGCTAGAAAAGAACTGTGGGAGTAGATAGGAAATTTAGGCCAGTATTCATCCAGGAGCACCTAGGGATACTTGAAAATATAAACCTTGAAGTTTAACAATACACTAGACTTAGAAGTAGAGAGTTAAGAGCCTAGAATGAGCTTTGACAATAGGAACTGTGTAACTTTGGAAAAGTTATTTTTCTCTATTTTTTCCCCCATCTAAAAAGTAATGGCTATTGGATGACTTGGCATTGAATGCATTTTATTTGATGTGCTTTGATATTATTTTATTATTGGGCTGAGTTTGGAGCATGTATTACCAGAAACATATCCTAAAGACAAAATTCTCTTTATCTCTCTGTCACTGATACTACAATGTTGTGAGGTGAGAAATAACATTATTATTCTTCTCCCCTTTTTAGTAAAAGACTTCCAAAATCCTAGAGTAGTTAATGAGTTATTGCATCCGCAAAGGAAAATTTTGGTGATAACCAGAAAAACCTGATAGGTTGGGTCAAAGTATTTATTGTATTAATGTATATACATAATGCATATACATAATGTATATACATATTATATATGTCTATAGGGTTAATGTGCATGTATGAAATTATGCATGCATTTTGCATCTAGAAGGGATACCAAACACCTGTGTTTTGAAAGAAAGCAAAAAACAAAACAGATGTTGATGGTCTTTCAGCTAACCATACCACATCAATGCCTCTAGAACTTGCATGTATTTTTGGGAACCCAATCATGCAGAAAACTTTTGTCCAACTTCCATTTTGGATACCTGAGGGCAAAGCAGCTTGGGATAAATTTTCAAATGATCTAGATAGGGAAACAGTAAAGGAGTGATAGCTACATTGGCTGCTCAGGGAAGAGAGGTTCTAGACATTGCCAGGAAGTGTCATATGGGTCTTGAATGAATCATAAAGACTTCTGACTTCTTCTCAGCATACTCTTTTATGGATACATTTTTCCCCTATTCTAGGGAGCTAATGAATCTTTGTTAGTATGAAAGACTTATAGTGGACCTTGGTTTTCAGTGAGGAGATATATTTTGGAATGATTACCAGAGGCAAATACAGAAATAAGCAGATGCCAGCATGAAGTTGGCCTTCCAGGAAGATAGAACAAATCTGTAAATCATAAGGGCAGCAACTCCACAGACATGGAGAGGCTGCTCCAGTTTATTCCTTCTATACAGGAAATAGCAGTAGAATTCCTAGAGAACCTAGGAGAAGAAGAGAGTGTGTGAGGAGATACCTATGCGTTCGGCATATCATTTGCCTGACCCAGTAGCTTCTTAATATGTACTCTTTTAAATGAATAACAGTATTATTTATATTGTTCAGTAAATAAATATTGGATGTGGCTATAACAATTTTACATAATTTCACTGATTTTATGTCATGAAAAACAAAACTTTATTGGCAGGAATATTGCATGCTTGTACAAACACACAATTTAGGTCATTTTTTGAGAACTTAGCATGAGATAAAAACAAACCAAATACATTGCTCCTGTGAATTATCTACTTGAAAATAGTAAAATAATTTTGTGGAATTATATAAGAATGATGGTGAAAATTGCACCCACAATCAGTATTATAAAGTAAAACACCTGTCTTTAAAAAAACAATTACCTCTTAAAATTATCATGTACACCAAGGAAAGCAGAATAAATACTGAAACAAATAGACTATGTTTCAGAAATCCTCTCCTTCCCTCAACCCAGGGCAACAACTCTTCTAGCTCTTGGTGTGAGATCTGTGATGACAGAATAGAAATATGAGGCAGAAAATAGATTTAGGAAACACTGGTCCTTTGCCCTTTCTCAAAATACAGACATAACTGCAGTGTCAAAGTGGGACTGACAGTGATGGTGCAGCCTCTGACAGTTCAGACACAGCCAGTCAAGCCCTGCTGCCGCCATGCCCGAGAGGGCAGGATTCTACTGTGTGAATATGTCTGCATCTTGAGGTTCAGAGGACAGATTTTTGCCTTCTTGTGAAGGCAGCTCATTGTTATTATAATGAAGTGTCTCTCAGATGCCTTGTTATCTGCAAGTTAGGGTCAATATTCCAACCATTATTTCCTCAATTGCACTGGATGTGTTTGCAATATTATCTCACTTTGAATATCTCAATCAGAATACAAAAAACCAACCGGTAAGGGGGGGACTGGGGACTCTATTTTCAACGCACGTTTGAGATCTGTCATATTTCCTCATCTGCTTGGCAGAGCGCTATGAAATCAAGTTTGGGATTCTAATTTTCTGGCTTACTCAGATGATCTGCTCTGGTGATGTCAGCACTTCCTGATGCTGATGCCAACTGTTGTTTATGCCTTCCTGCCCTCAGGGACTCATAAATCCATCCTGCATCCACAAGCTGTCAGAAGCGAAGAAAAGCACTGGTCACTAATCTTGTCATGATCAACATGGTCCTCGGCGCCCTGGTTAATATCTTGGCTTGGGTCGAAATGAGCCGCTAATACAAATGTATACCTTGTATATCCTTTCTGTCTTTGCCTTTGGTTGATCTTCTTTTCTCCTGACAGTCTTTAAGCCATGTTAGACAGGTGTTACACAAAGTTGGAAACATATCTCTACTAAAGAGTATTGTGTGTATGTGTTAAACAGGCTATTGAACAATTTATGAAGGTTTCACAGGAACAAGCCATCCTTCCAGATAGCTTTTTTTTTTTTTTTTTTTTTTTCCCTCTGAATTCTTCCACTTTGCTTAACAGGCTAAACATAAAGGGAGAGACCCCTGCATGAAGTGATATGAACAGCAATAAGACTGAAAGTTCTCTGCTCAAATGGCCCCATTAAATCCACCATTGCCCCTTTGATGGCCCATGCTGGTTCATTTCTTTCAGCAAAGAATAATACTACCAGTGCAATGTCAAGTTCACTAAGCTTGGGCTACTGCTCTTGCAAATATGTGTGTATGTTTATATAGACATAGATACACACACACACACATATGTACATACAAGATACCCAAGAGTGAATACTGAATTTTAAGCCTTCAAATTCTTTTGTCTCTTTATTCTCAAAAGAATAGGCACAGATATTCATTTTCTCTTTCTTAACATCTTTTATTAATATACTCAGCATTTTTAAAACTTATTATAAATAATCTGTTTTGTAGGTGATGGAGTTAAGACTGGTTTGTTTATTCACAGCTGAGGAAAGCAAACATTCTTACCAGGAGGGGCCTTTATTTTCAACACCATTACAAAAATTTAAGAACCTTAAAAGCAATAAAGCAAATATTTTATAGTCCTCGCTTAAACCCTGTTTGGAGTCTTTGGTTGATTATGCTATTGTTCAAATGTTTGATTTTTAAAAATTTGCTGTCTGGTCCCTGCTTTTCTACATTTTACTTTGTCCTATTATCAAAAACTCTACATTTCAGCTTTATAACATAAAAAAAAAATATATTATTTTGAAATTGCTGAAGATCTTGTATAACTATTCTAGAAGAAGCCACTTAACAGAATGGACTTCATTAAACTATGCAGTCAAGCTGATCTAGGCGCCAATGCTACCTCTAAAACTTCATAGCTGTGTGATTTTTGGCAAGATATTTAAACCCTGGTCCTCAATTCATTCATCTTAAAAAAAAAAAAAAGTAATAACACTAATGGCAAAGTTTTTGTTAAGACGCAAAGGCATTATTCATAAAGCATCTAGAATAGTCATTTATAGATGTACAAGTCTCAATTTGTATTAACTCTACAGTTTACCGTGAAAATTTCATCTTCCAGTGCTTTCACTTTCAAGGAAGGCTTACTCTTTAGAACAAGAGAGTTATATAGAAAAAAGTGAACATCTAGTGCATTCTTTAAAGAAAAGAAAGATACAATTTTGTGGAGGAGGGTAGAATATGGCAACTTCTATGGGCCTATTAATTATTTTGAGCCTTGTCAAAAAGTTTATCAGGTATCTTTTGAGCTGGCTAGCAGGGCTGACTCTCCATCTCTTTCATCTATCATGCAGTTGTGATCCAGCCTCTAAGCCCTGTCCTAATACAAGTGAAGGAAAATGTCCTTAATTTTTTAGTCCTAGATGTGTCTCTACCAGATTTCTTTCTTATTTCGTTAATCCAATGTCATCATCAATGAGAAGTATAATCAACTCTGACATGTATTCACTGATCAGTGATATATCTTAGTTATATTTCCATGGAACACAGATACAAATTTCAATAGTATCTGATTTAAAAAATACTTTCTGTAAAATTCCTCCTATTCTTTCAGATGACTTATTTTATTTTGGATGAGTAAGAGCTACTTACTACCTTGCTGGTTTGTCAACAAAGTAACTGTTTCTCCAGATATGCAAAATTGGTGTATCTATACATGCATACATACATATATGTATGCATATGTGTACATATGTGTAATATATATGTAGTCAATAAGAAAACATCAATGAGGAGTACAGGACTCAAAATGGCATTTTATGTGTATGTGTGTAATTTTCTACCTTTTACCTTATAATGGCTCATCTCCAAGACATCAAAATAGAATCATTTCAAGAGTAATGTATGTAAGCCTATTGGATTGATAGACCTTATTGAAACATTACTCTGGATTCTTACTCAGGTTGACTTTTGGATTCTAATTTTAGATATACTGTGCCCTAAATTAACTGAAAAATGAAAAAGTTTAGAGCTTGTGTAAATGCAAATAAAACTATGTACTAGTTGTTTCTGGTTGTCTTCCCTCTGATTTTTAGAATCTTTTTTATTCAAAGTTCTTTCCCTGATACAGTTTCTTTGTACTGACTTCAGGTTTAAAAGCAGAATTCTCTGAAGTTAGATGAAAAGCTTTATCTTTGATTGTGAGGGAACTATGAACTGCAGCCATTTATGATAAGATAACCTGTCCTCTTGATAGGGTAATCTTGTAAACTATGTATCAGTAGAGAGATTGCTGTCCTTTCTCTGGTGGTGGGAACCTGCGAAATAACTCTTCTTTTCTCATATAATTTCATAACAGAAATAGAGCTATATTTTTATATAAATCAACTCTTCTTTCATTCAACAAGTTTTATTAAGCAGCTATTATATACCAGGAAGTATACTAGGCATTTGGGATACAGCAACAAATAGAATTGACAGTGTCACTGGTATTTGACTGAACCGTGACTACAGAGGATTCGTGGAAGTACAGTTCCTCTGGCTTTTGTACATGTGAATCAAACAGGCTAGAACCCCTCTCACAGCAGTAACCCTATGCTCCCAAGTGTTCCTATTTGTGGCTGCACATTTCTGGATGTGCCATTTTGAGTCTGAAAAAAATAACCCATAGTGTTGTCCTCCCACAAAGTACTCAATGTTTGGGATATTTTTCCTGTACTCCTCATTGATGTTTTCTTATTGACCTTTCTTTTTTCATTCAATTTAGAATCAGTGAATCTGGTACTCCAGGGAGGTATGAGTTTTCATATTCTAGTTGATTTATATGGATTTCCTGTAAACTGAAGACTGCAGGATGAAATCAATCACCACGATGCCTACAGCAGCGACTGGGGATAAGACGTGAAAAACACCTGACGTTTTCCATTCTTGTTAGGAGTGAAATGAGAGCACATTATATTCACAGTGCTTCCTGTGCTGGCGAGATTATTTGGAGAACCTTGCATTGATAAGATAAAATAAAGGCATTTCATTTTGTGCCTTTGGTTGGTGTTTTATGATGGCGATAAAAGTCTATCTGTAAGTTTTATCTGACCCTTTCAAGAACTGTTGAATTTACAGGACTTCTGTGAGTAGGGACATGAATATTATCCCAGAATCTAAGAAACTGCTGTGTTCGTCCAGTTTAGATAGCAAAATACATAGAAAATATAATAGTTGTGAAATTCTAAGTTATAATCACATGTTGGGAGAGTCATTGGCACTGTATGTTCTTAGGGATTTTTTTTTTCTTAATGTTCTTTGGAAAATTTTGCATGTATATTTAACTATCCAAATAACTTAAATGCTTATTATCATGATGAAAATTTCCTAGAAAATAAAAACATCACACTGACAGCAACACTTGATAAGAAAGTTTTATTATATAACAAAGAAAGAAAAACATGTGAATCATGCTATCTAAACTGAATTAGCACAGCAATTTCTTAGATTCTGAGATAATATTCATGTCCCTACTCAATGAAGAAAATCCTTGAAAAGCCAGATTTTTTTTTTTTTTTTGTAGTTAAACTTTATTTCAGGGTCCATGTTTCTATTTATCATGAAAATGTTAAATTAAGACTATCCAATGTGCAGATTTTAATTTAATACTAGAAAATATAATTTACTATTTGGCACAGATTTATTGTTATAAAAAGTTCCCATTGATGGCCCTCCCTGGTGGCGCAGAGGGTTAAAGCACAACACTAAGAAGCTAAAGCCACTTCCGCATGAGTTCGATCCCCGCCTGCCCCGGAGGAGACCACATGGCGTGGCAGACCTCTCCTGACCCGCCCGCTGCTCCCCTCAGCAGTGTTCTTCGTCAGTCAGCCTGTTCTGCTCCCCACTCTGTCTCTGGTGAATCCTCTCACCCTCCACATCTCTGGCCTGTACCCCAGTTCTGTATGAATAAATAAATAAATCTTTAAAAAAAAAAAAAAAAAAAAGTTCCCATTGATGTCATGGTGAATTCTGTGCATGAAATGAGGGCAAACAAATAATTCATTTTCAGGAACATTAACAATCAGTGTTACATTCTCCTCACCCAGCAATATAATGTTCTTTACTAAAATGCTCAACTGTGTTCTTAGCTAAATTGCTCTCACTAAATCCATGAGATTGAGAAAATACATATAAGCAGTGGTATTACCATCAAAAGAGATACAAGGTAGCAAGTTGCCAAATCAGTGTGTTGGCAAGAGAGCCATGGTTTGCAGCCAACTGTGGTAAGGTAATTCTGTGCATAGGGTTACCTTCTGAACTATGATGGATTTAGTAGATAGATTGGTCGCCTGTCTCCCATGCTAGAATGTTAAAAATAACTCTTATTTGCTCATGTAGCTGTATCATACAAATAGAGCTATAATTTCTATGAATCAACTCTTCTTTCACTCAACAAATATTTACTAAGCAGCTATTATGTACTAGGAATATTTGGGATACAGCAACAAATAAGATTGACAATGTCACCAGCTCAATCTATGATTGAATTTATATTTGTGGGGAAAACACTAACAATAAAAAATACAGAGGTGTCTCCTTGGTGGTGCAGGGGTTAAAGTCTCATCACTATTAAGCTATCGCCAGCCAGTGCAACAGGAGTTTGATCCCTGGCCAGGGAGTTGGCCCACATGGCACAGCAGATCTCTCCTGTCTTGACCACTGCTCCCCTCAGCATTGTATTTCAGTGGGTCTGCCTGTTCTGCTCCTCACTTTGTCCCTGATGAATCTTCTCACCCCTCTCACCTCTGATCTATATCCCATTTCTTGTATGCATAAATAAATAAACAATAAATATTTTAAATGCCCAAAGATGATTATATATTATAATTATTATGATATTAATAGGTTATTCATATTGTAGTTGCAATCTAATTGCTTTCTAAAGCATAAGGTTATATTGTGATTAGAGAACATTTTTAATCAGTAATTAATGTTCTTATTATGATACATTTAAAACACATACAAACACATTTTAGTTTGTTTTTCTCTGTGCCTTTTTTCAGATTACTGTTTTGCCAAAAAATGTTGACTGTTGCACCCAGTTACACTTACATACTTGTTTTAGTTTCATAGGACCGCTATGGCAGATTATAACAAACTAGGTAGCATATAACAACCTAAATTTGATTCTGTGTTATGCCCCATCCTAGTCAATATGACCTCATGTTGAGGCTTATTATATAATTGCACTTGAAAAATCAAATTAGGTGTATTGTGAGGTTCCAAATGGACGTATTTTGGGGATAGCACCATTTAGCTCACTAGTTAATCTATTTTTATTTATTCTTGAGCATGCAAGCAAGTATAGTTAACAAATTAGTTACCCCCAACTCCAAATATAAAACAACAGAAATTGGCCCTCCCTTGTGGCGCAGCGGGTTAAAGCACTGCACTAAGAAACTTAAGCCACTTCTACATGAGCTTGATCCCCGCCTGCCCCGGAGGAGATCCACATGGCTTGGCAGACCTCTCCTGACCCGCCCGCTGCTCCCCTCAGCAGTGTACCTTGTTCATCTGCCTGCTCTGCTCCCCACTCTGTCTCTGGTGAATCCTCTCACCCTCTGCATCTCTGGCCTGTACCCCAATTTTGTATGAATAAATACATCTTAAAAAAATTAAAACAACAAAAATTGCACAAATATTGCTTGCAGACCAAATGAATTCAGACATCAATAATAGAAAAATAATAGAAATGTCAAAATACTTATAGAACAAACAATAAATGTATATGCCACATGGACAAAGAAATTTCAAAAGAAATTTTAAAATATGTGGAATTAAAATGAAGATATCAGATTTTGTGAGATGTGGTAATACCAGTGCTTAGAAAAAATTTACAGCATTTTAGTGCATTTATTAAAATTCACGAGGGAAGTGGGCAAAGAAGATGGGCATGGTGGAGGGGTGAAGTAGAAGGGCGGGTAGCAGAAAGGGGTGTGTGGGGAGAAGGGGATACACATGGCATAGATGCTTAAGTGGGCAGTGAGTGAAGCATGAGCCTACATGGAGGTGTGAAAATGAACCCCTAAGTTATTTAGATGTGTAAACAACTGCCAAACTAATGATATTTGAGCAAAAAAAAAAAAAAGGCAATAACATACAAAAAAATTACTGCACTTGTGATTACCTTCTGGGGAGGGAAGTGAAGAAAACAGGGCTGTGAGAGGAAGACATCGAGGCTCAACTTCAGAGGACACCTTAGATGACCTTACATAGGAGAGCAAGATAGGGTGGCTTTTCAGATTTGTCCTAAACGGGCTGGGGGAGGGGAGTGGTGCCAGGTCTGTGTAGTTGCACAAGGATCAATAATTGAATATGGGAATCAACAGCTGGGGCAAATCTTCTGGTAATGAGGATATCCTTGTCTTGGCAATTTCTAGAGGGAACTGAGAGCCAAAGTCTGTGGATGGGGAGTAGAGATTAAATGATTCCTCCTATGAGAGAATCTGGATGTTGTCATACCAGTGCTCATCAAGTGAGTCAGTTTTAATGTAAGAAAATTCCTCAAACATGTTTTAAAATAAGTATCTATGCCCAGCAGTATCCTTCTTGCTCCTGTAAATCTGCTTTTTTTTTTTTTCTTGGTTGGTTAGTTAAAGGAGAATCCAAGTAGACAAGTAGAAGTAAAGACAGAACAAGCAGAAAATTCAGTCTATTAATTCCTGTTCTCTCCCATGAGGACAAACCACTGGTTTTCTTGTGTAGGATGATTCTAATGATTTTCATTTTTCCTAAATTGGGTGACTTCTCTCTCTACATTCAGAGCAGGTCACAGTCTTACACTATACTTTTGTTTCTGAATACTGCCTCTACCTTTGCTATGAGTCTGTTTGCAAATAAACTCAACATTCATGTGACCTTTGCTTTGTATTGGGACCATACCTTACATAGACATGGTACCTGATACTATTAACAGTTGGCATGCATGTCTGAGTTGTCTTTGTGTATCTAATCTGTCTGCAGTATTCTGTAGGCATGAAGTGATTGTACTAAATAAGCCAGTCTTTTCAAACACATCCATAGGATTTTCATTTATGCATTAGTAATTTTATTGGAGGTTCTGATTACTTCCTATTTTGCCATGGTTGGAAAGAGCGTCTTAAATGTCACAACACTCTTGAATATTCTAGTTTTAGGTAAAATATTGGATAAGTCATATTGGCCTCATTAGAGAATGCAGATCCCATTTAGCTAAGTCATGAGAAGCCAGAATTACTCAAGGTAGTCTATTTGTATGACCTGACAGAAGTTTCTTTTGTTTGTCAAAGCATTGTTTTTCATCTGTGAAACAAATGAATGGGATAAATGACTAAGTGAATTACTTGCTCTTCTACTCTTTCATAGTTCTCTGATGCAGAAAATTGCAAAACAGACAATTGCTTAAAGGTTTTATTGTTTATACCCAATAAAACCTTATACCCTTCAACTTCTTAGCCATTGAATTTTTGCACAGATAGTGTTCTAGGATATTGATTATCATTTCTTACCTTTTAATGGATGGAGAAAATGAGATATAGATAATGTCATTGAGATTTTTGGCAAAGACAACAACGTAAGGTTTATAAATACTGCGTTTGTACTTTGGTGAAGAGGCCATTGCTCAAAGTTAATGGTTTTGGCAGCCCTAGTGGCCCAATGTTGATTGACTGACATAAAGGTCAACTGCTTAATTTATGAGCTGTCCTTCCAGAATAAAGACACGTTTGCTGACCCGCTGGCAGGAAGAGATGCCATTGTGACTGTTGATACAAGAGTGATGATCATTTGCAAAGAATCTATTCACCTTTTTTGAGTACTGCTTCTTGTGATCAATGGCACTTAAGCCAGGTCATGATCAGGAACAGACACTTCTGTGACTGTACAACAAATTAAGATCAAGTTGCTACAGAGCATTATGAACTTCATCTGCATTCTGTTTAAACAAACCCAACTGGCCAAATATAAACGATAACTAATCCTCTGATTAGAGACAAGTCCAGGGATGCTTTTTTCTATTTGTTCCAAACTGCTCAAACAAAAATATCATCATTCTATATAGATTAAAAGTTATTTAGAAAATTCAGTTGAAATTATTGAAATTCTTTTTTCCCTATTGAACAATTTTTGCTTCCTGTCACAAATCATATTCTACACTATTTTGGATCATGACACTGATGATGGTACTATATGAAAAATTGTAGCTATAGATGTGAAATAAAATTTTAACTTCTTGAATTTCTCAAGAATATGAGCATACAGTCTAATTTTTAGTTTTTCATTCTAGTTATTAATGATATTTTAAGTCTGATAATTTGTTCTGTACATTATAGGACATTTAGCAGTGTGGTTGACTTCTACCCATTAGATGTTAGCACCATCCCCATCGTTTGTGATAACTAAAAATAAAATACCCACAGGTTAGAAACTACTGATACTTAAAGAAATTGTTATTTAAGTGACATTGGTTGAAAATATTGAATAGGCTTCAGGTGTACAGCTTTATATTTAGACACCTGTATAGACTACCTCTGGTCACTACAAAGCATCTAGTTTGTATCTCGCATGTACAATTCACCTTCATTGATCAGTGGACCTGCTTCCTGCCCTTAGGGCCCTGGAAACCACCATTCCTTTGTCAGTATCTGCAGGGTTTGTTTTGTTTTGTTTTACTTCTTTGTTTCCACATGTGAACAAAATTACGTAGTATTGTCTTTCTTCACCTGACTTAATTTACTGAGTATCATCGCCCCTTGTACAATTTCCTGTGGACTTCCAGAATGTAATCCCAATGATTCTGCTATGTCAGCTTAACAGTAAATGATACTTCCTCTGTAGCTGGACTCTGCCACACTCTGGACTGGCTGTAAGATGTCCATCTGGACTGGACAGTGCAGGCAGTGCTGTGGGCTTGCCTGGCCTCAGCTGCTGTTACTCTCAGAGGATGGATGACATTGCTGGCCTGTCCCAGCCAGTCATGCCTGTGGCACAGTGCACGTGATGTGGGTCCAGGCTGAATGTGCTATTATACAGTGTGTGCAGTGGCTGTGTGCCCAGACTTTTCTTTTTAGGAGAAGAACTGTGGTTGGCTGCTGTGCTGCAGAGGGTGGGTGGAGTTCACTATAAGGCTCCCCCACAGCTTCTGTAGACTGGGCAGAGGGGACCAAAATGGTGCCTGTCAGAGTTACCATTACCATGTTTGCTTCCATGACAGCCAGCACTGCTTCTGACCCGGGGAGCTTCCCAAAGCTTTCTGCTTTGCTTCCAAATGGTGTAGGAATACCAGGTGGGACTCTTTCACCTAAGAAAAGGGACTTTTCAGATTGATATGTCTACACTTGGTCCCTGGGCAAAGACGTCTGCATGTGAGCCTTCATGGGTAGGTTTTCTATCCCATGGGGTTCCTGAGCATAGTTCCTACCTATCCTCAATGACAGAGCTCCAGGAAATTGTGTTTGCTGAGATCGATGTATGCATTGGGAGGTCTATTCAGAGGACAACTATCCCCTGAATCCCCCCAAAAACCTTCCATACCTTTTGAACCCTCTTTATCAGATTTCCACCTATGGTAATGAATATGTTTCTATTTCTCCTAACACCCCTGTCTTACCCTTTTACCCTTTGTTGTGGACACTGTGGAATAAACTTTCAGGTCTTCCACTGTGCAAATTATTTCATGTGCAGTGGTAGATGTGTTGTGTCAGTGAGAAGTTATTTCTTCAGACTCTTCCTATACCACCATTTTGAACTTAATTTTATTTTCTTGCCAAGAAATGAGCATTTGTGATTAAAAACTGAATAGACTGTTGGTTTTTACTTTGAATCTGTTTTTTTAAAAATAAAGATCATCACATGCTACTCTTAAAAATAGATCATGCTGCAAATATATTTGACACTGAATTTGCCAGTAATAAATTAGATACTCATTGCAGTCCTGATTGAAGGAATTAGGGAACCTTGGAGTGTCGAGAAGAAGCGATGAGCATAGAGCCACGATGAAAATAGGATGGCTAAAATAATGTGACCCAAATTTTCACATTCTTGTGTGGAATAATGAGAATTAAGCCTAAAGGTGAAAACTATTGTCAATGACAGAACATTCTTCATGCTTAAGGAAAAAAAAAAAAATCTATCAGTTAATTCTCCCAGGTCTTTAGGTCACATGCTGTACAAGTTTAATCTTTGTATATATATTGCTGAAGAAAAATGCTTGACACTAAATCTCTATGGATACAATCCTCTCGTGTTCGCTCATACACCTGAAGACAGAGTGTAGGTTTTCCGATTTCATCTTTCTAGTTGATAGTTCAAGCTCAAAACTAAGTACAAAACCACTTCCTGAACTCAAGGAAACTAGATGAAACCTCAATTCATTCCCAGTAAACATGGCTTGTTATTCTTGCAAAACTCTGTGAGATGGTTCAAATTTGAATTAGAATTGCTGTTTTCAAGTTACACATTAGGGGGTGAAGCTAATGTAGAAACTATACACTTAAGTAGACTTGATTAAAATATTATTCAAGGGCCCTCCCTGGTGGCGCAGAGTGTTAAAGCACAGCACTGTGAAGCTTGAGCCACTTCCTAGTGAATTCGATTACCGCCTGCCCCGGAGGAGATCATGGCGTGGCAGACCTCTCCTGACCCGCCGCTGTTCCCCTCAGCAGTGTACTTCGTTGATCTGCCTGTTCTGCTCCCTGTTCTGTCTCTGGTGAATCTTCTCACCCTCCGCGTCCCTGGCCTGTACCCCAGTTCTGTATGAATAAATAAATAAATATTTAAAATAAAACAAAATATTATTCAAAAAAGTAAAATAATTATAATAGGCTTAGAATAGTGTAGAAAATGCTTAAAAGAGGGGAATTGATTATTCTAAAACTCACAAGTTTTAGATTATCTATTGCCATGTCCATAAAAAATCCAAGTAGTATTGATTTATTTATTGCTAATTCTAAAGTTTTTACTCACAAGATTTTGAAAGCACCCTGCAAGGATATAAAAGATTATGTGAGGGTCACTTTGGGTAGGGGTCATTTTCTTTTGTCTCTTATAATTTGGCTGAAGTCTAGTGTTTCTTTTGATGCTAGTGGTGCTCCAATCAGCATCTCAGAGATATAAGACAAAATCTCAAACATATACCAGATGTTTCTTTTTTATTTTTTATAAGTACCGTTCTATATATTAGAAAGGCAGCCATAGAATATTTTCAAAAATATATCAGGATGCTTAGAACTTAATGTTTTTAGACCAAACATGCTATTAACCTACAATTAAATTTAAAAATATATGAACATAACTTTTATTCTATGTTTCCATGCATTTAAATTGCACTTAAGTGTTTGTGTGGATGTGAGTGAAGTGGAGAAAGCATGTGTTTAATGATATACAGGCTCCAGGTTTATGGTGATGGAAATAAATGATCCTGTCCATAGATTCTGTCTATACTCAATTTAAACCCAATTTGACTATTCAAGTAATAGGATGTATTTACATTCTAATTTATAACACATTTAAGCTAATACAGAGAATTATTCTGCCATTTTTATTACTTGTTTCTACATATGAATTACATAGTTCAAGACAGGTTCTTACAAAAATTGAACTGACCATCTGGTTTAGCAAAATCATAGCTACAAATGATCTATTAGATTTTTAAAAATAAACCTATAATTATTCTTAAACCAATATTATAATATGATATTTTCTAAAAGGTAATTTAATAAGAAATTCAATATAACAAAACATTGAGAAAATTTCAAAAACTTCATTTTTATGTATACAGTTCAAATTCATATAGTTTCATGCCACTTAAATCAATCTAATTTGGCAAGATCATACTAGAGAATCAAATCAAGAAAAAAATTGGTATGTTCTTGTTTGAAATAAATAGCAGTCACAAATAAAAATAAAAATGTGTCATTCAAGTTTGGCGTGCTAGTGTGGAATGTGTACACACTAGGTACATAATGGCAGTTTGTAGGCATGATTAAATCACTGATCTATGAAATTATGCTGAAGTTTCTGTTTTGCTTCTTTATATGTAAGTACAGTGCATTTTGTATATTTATCAATCATTGGTACCATGTATATTCCCTGCAACAAGAATGCCCACATTTGGTTAGATAATTGAGACACTACGTCCTAAACATGACAGTTAACAAGCAGATGAGCTTGGTGGCAAACACTTAGTCTGGAAAGACCAAGTTTCCTGAGAGGACTACAAAAAGATTGGCACCCCTTATTAAAAGACAGTAACACATTTTTCTCTTTTAATTTACTAAAGTGAAATCTTTCTAACATGCTCTATTGTGGCAGCCCGGCTAAATAGATTACCCATTGAACAGGTATGAAGTGAATTATTCACACAGTTGATTGGGTCTTTACACCAAATGCATTTGTAAAAAGCAATTCTGGCACAGGGAACTGTATGTTATATTTTATCATCATGGAAAAGTAATGTTGGAAAATAGTAATGTGCACCCAAGGAACAATTTATAAAAAGCACAACTTAAACAATGGTGTCATTATAACAAACATTCACAAACAAAAGAAGCACAAATGATACACAATCTTTTAAAACACATTGAAAATGGAATTATATGGTAGAAATAGCAATGTACTTATGTTTATTTAATTCATTTTATGCTATTCAGAATGATAGATACACCTTTGCAGGTGCAGAATAGTAAGCAGAAAAAGGAATATTTCTATTAGATGCACCTGGGTATTCACAGTTTCAATAGCAATTACCAGAGAAATTCAATCACCATGGATTGTGTGCAATGAGATTCTTCTACTCCTCCCCAGAATGTTTCATTATTTCATGTTCCGTTATGTCTTTTAAAATTAAAAAGAATGCCATTTTTAGTTTTGATATTATCCATGACTGAATATGCATATAGATAAAAACAGCACTTAAAAGAATAATTCTCTTGCTTTCTATAAAATATATAAATAGACATTACAAAGAAAATTATATCTTTTTTGAATTGAGTATTTTAAAAATAACAATTACTTGGTCTAATGAAATAAAGTTTTCTCTAACCCTACTCAAAAAAAAAAATGTTAAAGAAGGCAATGTACTATGACTTCACAGAGCTTTGCATGTGAAATCAAAAGGTTAAATGTCTTGTATATTTTCACACATGGGGTACACCTGGGATTTGAACTGAACAGGAGAGAATGAAAATGTCACTCCTCATCACAATAGTATGTACTATAAACACTTCCTAGAGAACACCAGCAGATATCCTCTCTTTCAAAGCAGCATGGGTATGAAGCACCTGGTTGATATTCCCCAAGTACTAGATGATAAAACTAGATTCAATTTTAAATTTCTATCGTTGGTCAAAAAGCATAGAGAAGATATCAGGTCATTATTTTTTTGGCAGAAAAATTCAGTTGATTAGGGGAGAAAAAAAAAGTGCAGAAGGAGAAAGACAAAGATTGCAGTTCTTTATGAATAACAAAACCTGAGGTCAAGGGATCCCTACCAAAGTCCCATCTGGCTTTTCCTGTATTGACCTCATGTAATGCAGCCCAAGAGCCCCTTACAGACCAGGGGAGAGCTCAATGGATGGTGTGTCACCTGGTAACAAGAAAGACATACAAAATCTTATAGAAAAGTCTCTAAAACCAGCTTAAGCTTGTGTGCCATTCCTTTCAGTACCCAAAATCGAGGGGGAAATAATGGGAGCTTATCTACATCTGTCCATCCAGATGAATTTCCACAGAGAGTCCATTCACTCTGAAAATCAGCTTTCTCATAAAACTCTCCCTCCTCAGAAAGGGTGGTGAAAAGGTTTGACATGAGTTCCATATAGCTACTCTACAGAGAAAGAAAGAGGGGAAGCAGAAGTTAAAAGATACAAGAAAAATACAGAACATACAAGATACAAGAAAATTTGGAAACTATTCATCAAATACTAATAGACAGTTAGAAAGCAAATGCATCAGCTGCTCAATCAAAAAGAAAATGGGGGATGTAATAGAAGAAATGAGTGATCATATAACCCCTCAAATGTGAGGCAGTAGTTGCAAATGAATCTACCGTACAATCCAGTGATTCAAGTCCCTAGGACTCTACCCAAAGAACATGCAACCACTCATTTGAATAGAAATCGGCACTGCTGTCTTTATTGCAGTACTATTTACAATAACCAAGGTATGGAAACAACCTATATGCCCAAAAACAGATAACCTGGAGGAAGAAGATGTGGTATAGATATGAAATGGGACACTACTTAGTTATGAGAATCTAAGATAAGCTCATGCTATTTGCCACAACATATATGGAACTGGAAGGGATTATGTTGAGTGAAGTAAATCAAAAGGAAAAAAGTAAACATCGGATGTTTTCACTTACATGTGGAATATAGAGAAACTGAACAAAGGGTTAGGAAAAACACAAAATTTGCAAGTTGGCCATAGATCTAAGGCATACAGCAGGGGAGAGGGCGGGAGAGGTGCCAAAGGGGAGATGGATCATGTGTGTTATGGTCCCCCTCATGTCCAGGGACTACATCTGAGGGGAGAAATCAAATACTGTCTCCAAATTAGCAATGATGAAGACATTTTTTTTTTTTTTTAAAGATGAGGCTATAGGCATCAACATCACTAAGAAGTGCCCTGGAAGTAGCGTGGATACTTCAGAAACAGGAAGCAGGAACCGGAAGATCTTTTCTAATGATAAAGCACCTGGTTGGAGATTATTACATAGAGTGAAGAAAGTAAAGACAAACTATGGAAACAAGTTTTGTGGATAAATCCTTTAAAGACAGAAACATGAAAACTAGAGTTTCCCTGGCACAGAAAGGAGAACAAATAGATTGAGAAAAAGTTAAAGATTAATACTTTCCTGAAATTAAAAAATAGCTGAATTTATGCATTAACAAATTATATTTTGTTCCAGAAAAGTTAAAAGAGAGTAATCAAAACCAAAACAGATCTTGATGACACTATGGAATAATATGGACAAAATAAATATATAACACCAAAGGCATTCAGACAAAAGAAGCAAGTCACCTATAAAGAAAAAGAAAAAAAAAAAGTAGTGTCCCAATTTTTTTTTTTTTTAAGGTAATGATTGTGGATTAGAGGTAAGTCTCTGATGTTTCCAGGAAAGGAACTAGAGTGATTTAAAATTCCATTCCTAGGCAAGTAACCATTAATCTATAAAAGAATCAAAAAGCATCTTATATATTTAAGATATTAATCAAAACGAGGTAATCATGATGTCATAACCATTAATGATAAACTAGAAATACAAAAGAAGGACAAAACATTTAAAATAAAATGTTTGTTTTTTAAGTAAAAAACAATAAGAAGCTGTATATAAACTATATGTTTAAAGTGACTCAAAAGAAGAAGATAAATGGACAAACCCTGGCAAAAAAATATAATGCATCAAAGTATAAATCAGGTGATAATATCATGATCTAAAAGATAGCATTCAAAAATATGTATTAATTGGACCAAAGAAGAATATTTTAATAATCAATATCTAAAACTGTTATTAATGTGCCCCCAAGTATGTCATTTTAAATATTGATTTAAGTCTTGGAAGAAAAATTGTCAGATATACAGGAATGTATATATGTGTGTATATATGTGTGGTATGTTTATATGTGTGTATAAGTATAATATGTAATATGCATATACATGCATGTATATACTTATAGAAATATATATTTTCATTTTATGCATTTATAAGACCATTGATATTTCTATCAATTTTTAGGCCAAACACAAAAAATATATTTAATATGGCTCATATAAAATATATAACAAACTCTATGTGCAAGAAACAGAATATCTTAAATTACCATGATATGGGTTAGCTTGAAATTAGAAGGGTAGAAAAATAATCTGTTACTCAGAAAATAATTGAGGTGTCTTCTCTGTATGTTACCTAAATATTACTCTAAAATTATGTCTTCATTTGCCTCCTCCTTCATAATTATTTCACTCAATTGGCATACTAATGCTTAAAAAAAAAAGTCCAGTGTTACCTGGACTTTTAGACCTGGTGTGTATGATTGTACAAAGTGTGGTATTTTAAAAGGATTTTTTCAGCAAAGGGGATTCAAAATACTTGCATATGTGCTTCAAATTCTGGGAAGCAGCGTGGTGTGTCAGTGATTGATGAGCTAGTTATTTCAGAATTCCATTTTACGATAGTATTTCAGAAATGTTAAGTCTTGTGGCAGTTTTGCCAGATCAAAAAGCTGTAATTCAGCGACAACAATAATGCTGAGCAGTTAGTTCTGGCCTCGTAGTTTGATGCCATCTTTACATTCTCAGATCAATCCCCCATATACCACTGTCACATAAAAAACATCCCATTGCACTGTAAAAGTTGGCATGATTGCCTAAGAGGCCTGGATTGAACTGGCATTAATTAGCTATGTCACACTATTATTCATTCCCCATGAATTGCTCTTACGATTCGGATCAGGGATGAATTCACTAGCACAGCAGTATGTGGAAACAATATATGATCCGCTTGCTTGTGTTTGGTCTTCATTCTTTTTACCAGAAAAGTCAGTGTTGTGGAATTTAAAACACTACATATTTTATTCCATCCTTTTTTTCCCCTTCCTATTGCAGCACAAGTAATTCATGCATTCAGAGACTATCTCCAGTTGGAAAATTGCAAGTGAAGCTTAGTTGTCTTTCTCCCTCTACCAGTTTTTTTTTTTTTTTTTTTTAAATCTCTTTGTTCATTCTTCCTCTATATAACACATCCTCCTTTCTGCTAAGAGTTTGCCTTCCCAGGTTTTTAAATGTTTGAGGAGCATTCCATTCTGGCTTCCTATATGAAGTCAGATATATATCCCTATTTATTCTGATTTAGGAATCTCTACAAAGAAGGATATCTAGGACCTTCCCTGGTGGCACAATGGCCTAAAGCACAGCACAATAAAGCTAGCTGCAACACTTCAGAATGAGTTCAATCCCCGGCCAGGGATGTGACCCACATGATGCAGCAGACCTGTCCTCTCGCGCCTGCTGCTCCCCTCAGCAGTGTACTTTGTCAATCTGCCTGTTCTGTGCCCCACTTTGTCTCTGGTGCACCTGGGCCTGTACCCCATTTCTGTATGCATAAATAAATAAATCTTAAAAGAAGAAGAAGAAGGATATCTAGTTCATGACAGTGCATTTACTTAAACAATATGGGGAGATTATTATTCAATAGGTCACTTAAAGACCTTAGATAAATACCCTGGCACTATTCATTTTAACACTATTGTTGAGCACCTTAAAACATTATATTGTTTTCTATGTCTGGTCCAGACTCCTTTCTTTCTTAAAACTTGTCTACATCCAGATAAAATTGTCTAATTTTGTAGCCTAGTGTCAAACTGGCCCCACAAATATTGTCCATATCTGGAGTGAGCAAGGTTTCAGGTTGTGTGCTTTGTAAAGGACTGAAACAGTACTGCATATTTTTTCCTCTAATGATTAAAGAGCCTGGATTAAAGAACAACATGTTCTCTAGAACATCTCTAAAAATGTATTACTGGAAGTATTATGAACCTGGTAGTATATAACACAGGTAGTTATTTATTAAGAAGTTTTAAACGGCAAGTCACAAAAAAATCCTGACTCAGTATCAAAAAAACATATTTTCTCTCTTTTAACAGAGGTCTTCAGGTAAGACAACTTCATGGCTGCTTAATTGAATAGTTTAAAGACATGGTGAAACACCTTGCTATTCTCTAAATGTCATCTTAACTCCTGTCATTACAAGATAGTTGTTGACATTTCAGCCATTCCATGCAGTTATTTTCCTACCCAATAAAAGGGAAAAACGAAACCTTCCTAGATCAGTCTAGAAACATGTTATAATATTTCATCAGTAAGTACTGTAATGTAGCACAGTGTTAGGATCAAACCAGTCATGGACGAGGAGAACAAGGCCACCATGGTTGTCATAAACATACAAGTAATTAATCCTGGACCTCCTGTTCAGTGTGATTATTCCCAGAGTCACAATGGGGATTTTGCCATTGCAGAAGAAGCAAGTTGAGAAAGAATCAGTAATAACTAAGGGAAGTAGCTGACTTAACTAATTCATTTTTTATTTCCTATGAGAATGAAATTCAAGACAGGTAGATGATCTTGAGTGGAATTTAGCACACTGATAGGCAGGGTCTATATAGTTGAAGCAAATAAGAGTCAGGACAGTAACATCTTCTTGGAGGCAAGGGGAGTTAGGATGATTCTAGTAAAGGAAATTTGAAGAAAAGTAAAGTCATATAAAAGAGGGGACCCACCGAAACCACAATATTGAGGGAAATTTTTTTTCATTTTTTTATTTTAAATTCAAACAAGGACAAATAAAAATAATATTATTAAGACTGCTCAGTTTCTAGAAATTTCAGGCACTGCTTTATCTGCGATAGTCCTTTTTGCACTCCACCACTTAAAATATTGCTGTAGGTGTTTTGAATATAATGGATGAAATAGACAGGAACCTGTATTTAGCAAAGATTCCTGTTCTCATGAAATTTAAATAGAAAATAGTATATATAAAAAGGTGAAAAATTAGAAAAATATTTAAAAAAACATTTTATTGGTAGCTTTTAGTTCATTCTATGTATTAGGGAAAAAAATCACCATGCAAATGGATTTTTGACTTTAATTATAACTGCTTCTAGGTTTATTCAGTCCACTATGTCTTTTTCTGATCACCATTCAGTCAATTCTGTACTCAACACATTGAGTATCCCAGTTAGTTGAAATAGAAACTGCTTTAAATTGGACATCTTCTACTACAAACAATGCAGATTTGGAAAAAGGGGCAGAGATTTATGAGATTGAGAGAAGACCCATGTTACCAGCCAAAATAATCAATGATCACTCCTTTGTAAAAGGAGTTGCCTTTGTATCCAGCTGACTTTTCAGAACAACTATTGATTTATTAAGAAAATGCCACCCCTTAGGTAAAATTTTAAAGTAATTGATGTTTATTTTTTGATGTCTTTTGATGGTTCCCTTGTCTATAATTTCTGGATACCTAATGGGTTTGTTATCTGAGCTTCCCCTGATGATTGATTTCGCTTCCAGAATTTCCCCAGGTGGATTTGAATCTCTTTTTAACCTCCACATGTTCTAGAGAGAACTCTTAAGCCCATGCCTAGAATCCAGGTACTAATGTGTAGATTATTTTGCACAAAGTACATCTAAGCAAAAATGTCACATTTTTTCTAAGTAACATGCTCACAGTTTTCAAGGGTCTTACATGTCTTAATCATAATAGTAACAGTGGCCAATAATAGTGTGTAGGAGACATTTTGAAAAACAGTTGTGCTTCAAATCCCAGCTCCAGCCAGAAGTAGGCACAACTCCCTGGAGCTAGGAAATAGTTCTTTCTGCAGTTACTTTTCTGTCTCTTTGGAAATTTGAATTGAAGTATAAGGCTATAATAACAACAAAAAAGCAAAGACCTCCCACCAACAGGGCTACTTTATACAACAGTTTTAGTGATTAAGAGTATAGAGCTTAAAATGTAAGGTCTGTTTCTCACTTAGAATTATTATTATCACCCTTTACAGAGATATTTGGAAATGTGTGGTATATAGTAAAAACAGCATTTACTTTGTGTCTCTGCTGGCATTAGTGAATGGGACCAACCAGGCTAAACATTCTCCAGGTGAGAGGGAAATACTGTACTTTGATATGATGTGTCATCTAAAATGCTAAGATTTTCTCTGTAGAGAAATGCTGAAGGCTGGGAATTTGTAGCAGCAGTGGAGGGTTTAGAAAGGAGATGCTATAGTCAATACTGCTGCCTAATTGGTGATAGCAAGGGGTGATGACTACTTTGGAGGAAGTGGAAAGGAAGAAAAATAACATGGGCAAAATACCTATTCCATTCTAAACACAAATGTGGACAGCCATTTTATCATTTTTAATTTTCCAAAGCAATTATCATTCCCATCATTGTGAAAACTGGCTAAAATGAAATAGTTCATACAGTTTCCACACAGTGAGTAAAGGAACCAGACCAGGCCAACACATTCACTTACTCTTCCTCCAGCTATGAGCAGACATAGTATTGGTGTGAGTGTACGACATCAAAGTAATCAATCATTCAGTTGTTCCCAGAATCATCAGCATTAACATTACCTATGATTTAAAGACATTCAGCTTTAGTGGCTTCTTACATTGCTAAACAACTAATACAGGTGACTGCTTGAGTGACAGTTAAAGTCTAGCATTACTGGCCCACAAGAACTAACATTGCTTTATCATTTCGGAAGACTCTCTGATGCATCAGCAGACCAAATTCTGAATATAGATTCTGGCAAACCAATCCAGGGCATGAAAGCATCAGCCACAGGGAAGTTCCTTCAGGCAGCTCCAAGGTCAGGAGATGTCTGCTAAGAACAGATATCTAGCAAGAAAAACATTGTACACCCTGCATGAGAATTTAGCAAGTAGACTGATTAGTTATAACATGTGAGTCACCCATTTGGGGCATTCTAGTGAGTAAAGGTTTCTTTTTCAGTCAAGTTTCTGGAGTTTGAGTCATTAAAATTGTGAATTAAAAACAACTTTGTTCAAATTTCAAATGTTTAGAATGATAAAGATTTTGAATAACAGTTATAAAAGCAAAGCTATCTTTTAATGCAGTTAATCTTATCTGTCTGGAATGGCTCAACTGAAGCCAGGATAACAGTCCAAATGGCCTTCTGGCACTCACTCTCATCCATAAATCCATAACTTTAATTACAAGGAATTGTTACCAAAGGAATTGTCTATTATGGATAGCACATTATTACCCAATATGTGTCTAATAATTTCATGTAAGTCAGTTCCAGTATTTAAAATATTTTACTAAATCCCTAGAGAAAATTATTGAGCAATCAACATGTAATAAACCTTGAAGTAATCTTCAAACAAAGAGAAGGTTTAAGTGGGAGATCTGAAGACCGGGAATTACAATAATCAAATAGTGTGGTCAGGAGATATTAGTTGTTGCTGTGAGGTCTCTGGAAGATAAACATGACTAAAACCCACACTGAATGAATAGCTGACATCAACATGTTTTGTACCATGTCCTATATAAACATATTGGATGGAAAGAACAATCTTCCGAAATTAAATCAGCTCATCCTTTCTACCCAATCTTCTTACAGTGCTATTGCCATACAAATTAGGGAGGAGGTGAAGAAGGAAACATTGAAGCTTTGATAAATCAACTTATTACCATCAAAATGTCATCTTTCCGAGTTTGGAATTAAATAGGGTTGGCTCAGTCACCCAGGAATGTTCCTCTGCGTACCCTGGAAAACCATAAAAATGATTAAGAAAATCATTAAGAGTAAGTCATGGACTCAAATTTTATTATTTTTTCTGAGTCTTGATATTAGTTCTCAGCAAAACAAAACACTAAACAACTGATTTTGATATTTAGTTTATGGAAATAGATGATATGAAGTTTGCATGTGTGTGGTTATTACTTTTAGCCAAATTCTGCCATAGCTAAAATTCTAAATATCAAATTTTTTTATGCAATGAAAACTATTCAAAGTCCTAAATATTGAGTCACTTATTATAAGCATAAATATTGGATAAAAACAACTTTCTCTAAAATGAAATAATGAAAACATCTCCCTCCATAATTTTGCCTAACTAAATTTCATTTGTGCAAATAATAAAAAATATGACCCAACCTGCTACTTAGCAGAAACTGTATTATGCAGTTATAGAAAGCATCCAGCTAAGTCTTGGATACTCGAAAGTTGCTGAGTGAGAATTAAAAGTGCACATTTTATAAACGCAAGACAAAAGATTGTTTTTAAAGATTTATTTATTTTGTTTACAGAACTAGGGAACAGGCGTGTTTGGTCATATTTTTTAGTTCCCAGAGGTGAAGGGATAGTGAAAGGATCACACCAGAGATGGAGTGGGGAACAGAATCGGCAGATTCACAAAGTACACTTTTGAAGGGAGAAGCAGGCGATAGGAGAGGTCTGCTGCGCCAGGTGGGTAGCTCCTGGGCTGGGAGGTGAACCGGTGCCGAAGCGTTGTCATTAGCTTTACAGTGTTTCGCTTTAACCCATTTCCATTATACCAACAGGGAGGGCCCACTATTGAATTCTTAAAGTCTAATAATTAATAGTAATGCTTGAAAATGTTAAAAATCATGGCTCTCAAATAAGTTAATAAAAGCACTTAGCAAAATATATCTCTAGAAACATGGTTGAATTAAAGTTAAAGCAAATCTAGGGCTTCCCTGGTGGTGCACGGGTTAAAGTCTCAGCATTATCAAGCTACTTCCAGCCACTAAGGAGTGAGTTCCGGCCACTAAGGAGTGAGTTCCGGAACTGAGTCACATGGGGCGGCAGATCTCTTCTGTGTCACTCTCTGCTCCCCTCAGCAGTGTATTCAGTAGATCGGTATGTTCTGCTCCCTGCTCTGTCTCTTGTGAATCTTCTCTTCCTAACACCTCTGGACTACACCCCAGCTCTTGCATGCAAAAATAAATCTAAAAATAAAAATGAACCTTACAAGCAATAGAGTTCAATCTAATTAAAGTATATTAAAATAGCATATCTGAGTTTAAAAGTTTTCCAAAGACTTATGTTAAATTTGCTCATTTTATCCAATTTAACAAATTTCATTCAAATATAAATCAATCATCTGAAAAAGACAATATTTTAATAAAGAACATAAGAATGGTATGTATAATGAAGAGGAACAATTAAAACAAGATGTGTAAAAATCTTTGTATGGATTTGGAAACTGTTGAACAGTATCATTTGATGTTACATATGAAATCTGGAGATTTCATTCACTTCTACTAAGAAGTAGAAGTGCTGTAATATCATTTTGTACTGATTCATGTAATAACTTATATAATATTAGTGCTTTCACTGATTACCTTTGTAGCCATCAATTATGCATACAACTCTGTTTCTCAGTGCTTGATTTCAATCAGTGTTTCCATTCCCTTCAAATAAGATTAAAGTGAGTGTAATTTTTCCTTCTCTTCCATCTTTCCAGTTGCCTTTCTATTTTTGCCACCTGATAAAATGCATTTTTTACTTTATTTACTTTACTCAGCTATAAAGGATGAACATAAATTATATACTAATGTCTATGGATATGTCTATTATATATGAATTGTGTAATAATAAACATTCTTTGCTTAAGTTTACTTTTAATGCTGGAATCTAATATGCATGTTAAATTGCTTTGTTTGTTTAAATTTTACTGCAATCAACTAATATGCTAGAATGTCACTTGGCTCAATAAAAGAAGATTCCAAATTTTTTTTTTTAATATTTATTTATTCGTACAGAACTGGGGTACAGGCCAGAGATGCGGTGGGTGAGAGGATTTACCAGAGACAGAGTGGGGTACAGAACAGGCAGATTGACGAAGTACACTGCTGAGGGGAGCAACGGGCGGGTCAGGAGAGGTCTGCCACGCCATGTGGATCTCCTCCCGGGCAGGTGGGGATCGAACTCATGGGGAAGTGGCTTAAGCTTCTTTGTGCTGTGCTTTAACAGGCTGCGCCACCAGGAAGGGCCAGAAGATTCCAACTTTTAAACGCAAATGAATTTTCTATTTTTAATTTGTAATCTTAATGTCAAGTTTTTGTTTGCTTTGTATTTTGACTAAAGCCTTCTTTCATAGCCTTTTGTTTACCTAGAGTTTTAAATTGTCCTTTTAATAGTGTATCTTTATGATATCATGGCAGTCAACTTTTCTGAAAGAACTGTATTCTATTATTAAGCATAATGTAAGTAATGGACAAAATAGACTATATATGTTTATACATGCAGAAAAACCTTCATTTGAAAAACTTTTTTTAAAGGTTTATTTATTTATGCATACTGAACTGGGGTACAGGCCAGAGGTGCAGGGGCAGTGAGAGGATTCACCAGAGACAGAGTGGGAAACAGAACAGGCAGATCAACGAAGTACACTGCTGAGGGGAGCAGCGGGCGGGTCAGGAGAGGTCTGCGTCACCATGCGGGTCACCTCAGGAGCAGGTGAGGATCAAACTCATGCTGAAGTGGCTTTAGCTTCCCAGTACTGTGCTTTAACCCCCTCTGCCACCAGAGAGGGCCCAAAAAGCACTTTTGATGAGATGACTGTTCAGAGATTTTTGAGCATTGCTTTATACCCTGAATAATAAGCATTTTGTTAGGCTATGTCCTACTGCAAAGTCTGGACTACCCATTGAGCTATCAGTATTCCTGGTAGACTAAAAATATGAAGAGAAGCTATCCACACTAGTCCATTTTAAAAGTTTGAATATTAATTCAAACTTTACAACCCCAAAACAGTAATACAAGAATGCTTCTGTTAAAACCTTTCTTTCATGGAATCTTTCTTTCATGCACTGTAAAAAAGTACATTTCTCCTTATTTTTCTAATCTAGATTAATAAATGAAAAATAAAACAATAACAATCAGAAAAAAAGAACCAAACTTGGTAAACACTCTATCAACTAGGCCCTCTAAACTGCCAAGTAGCTAAAGATACAGTAAAGACAAGTATTTTATTTTTTAAGGACTAACACTTTCATTTTTGTTTTCTGATTATTGAATATTGCTTTCTCACATGAATCCAATCCATTCCACTTTTGTTTTTTTCTAGATTTTTGTGTATCAAACAACCTCCCAAACCATACCGTATCTGTTTAGATTTTGAATTTAATCTAACATGAAACTGAGTCTGTTCATATATTTTTCATGGTGTTCATGATTTTGGTTTTTAATGTGTAAATTAGTGATGTCTAGGCAAATAATTTACAATAACAAATAAATATGTCTATATTGTCATAAGTATTTTAAGCACCTTGTATGAGTATTATTGTTTGAAGACATAGCTACTACCAATCTGCTCATATATACTGTAAATACTTAAAAGTACAACAAAATAGGAAAGAATAATCATCCAATATCACTAGAAAAACATTTTTTTTACTTTTCCTTCTGTAATACAGTTTCTTCAATAGGTCTTATTTAATATAGACATACATACTAACATTTTTCATTATTTTTGAGAAACAGATTAAATGCAATTTAGTACAAATACGAATTTCTGCGTAGAATATAATTCATATATTGAGTTGAGTTTTGGAAGAGATATTAACTCTGTTTTATAACCAAGTTTTATTTGGAAAATTATCACTGCAGTATAACTAATCAGAGAAAGTTTCAACTTCATCTCAGCAAATTCAGAATAACAATGAGAGCTGGGTAATGATAAAATTACTAATTGTATTGTGTAAGGAAGAATTTTTATAAAGCATTAAGAAACAAAAAAAATATTTTATAATGTTCAAAAGTGGCAATGAAGTTGTGAACCAACAGCTGCCAGCTCACTATTTTCAATCGTCCTGTATTGCTCTTGATAATTTTTATTTTGTATGTAAATATGGTGGTTGGCTATATGACCCAAATGTATCCTTAACGTTATTTTCAAGGAATCAAATTATGTGGCTTTGAGAGGAAAAGTTTTCAATTTCAAGTAGAAAATGGATTATGTATTAATCCATAAAATCTTATCCTCCAGCCCTCAATTTTGCTTTGGTAGAGTTATACTGTTACATATTTTAAGCATAGGAATGAATCTATGTCTAGTCATCCCACTCATTTTTCTTGTATTTTCCCCATAGGATAAGACGCGGCGTAAGATGGATGAGCTGCCACTTTTCCACAGAGGGACGCCAGCAAGATACAGACATTCCTGATGTAGGTCTTGGCATTAGCTCTAGATTGGCATTAGCAGCTTCAAAGTTTCTTTAAATAACACTGATTAAGGCTTTATATTTTGTGATGATGCCAACCTCTGCTCTTGACTAACACTCTTTTGTAAAGGTTCTGGATTAATTTTGAATTCAGTTTCAATTTATAGTCTTATTCAATTGCAGGGGGAAGAAAGCTTTTTTTTTCTGGTCACACACATTATTGCTTTCTCCACGTTACCACCATCCTCAGACCTCAGGAGGTACAGTTAGATTGGGGAACAATCAAATCCCTAATGCAAATCTCTTTAAAAAAATAAAAATCGATTTTTCACAGTTATTCAAAAATGCATAATAATTTGGAGTCTGTCTATTGGGAGGTATCACTTTCTCAACCACAAGTTCCTCGCTGCTGCCCAGTCTCCTTGTTAGAACCAGCGTGGGCAGACCGAGGTGCACACACTGTTGCTGTGATTCCCTTTGAATAGCAGCACATGCTGTTAGCATCTTGCCTGGGGCAATCATTGCCCAGTCTTCTGGGACACTGGCACTCTTTCTCCTTTCCTCGGAACTGAAATTATGCTTGAAAGCTTGATAATTTGATAAGTCTTTTAATTGTGAGCTGTAAATCGTCAAGTTCCGTTTGAGTTTGGTGTTAACAATATTAGCTTTCCCTGCAAAGAGCAGACTGGAATGATTAGTTAAAAAGCATCCTCTTAAGAGGTTCTTGATTTTTTTTTTTTTTTTTGTACCATCTTCCAGAAACAGCCAAATGATGCAGCCATTTTACTCATATTATATGAGGTGAAGAAAGCTAAAGTCTGCCACATGCCTGGACAGGATCAAGTAGTTCATCACTTACCTTGGAAATTGGGTCTGTATTTATGTTCTGCTTTAGCTATTTCAATCCATATTACCTAGTATGTTCTCCCTTTCCTGCACACAGCTGGAGTGCTGACACTGGAGATTTTTCCATTTTCCTATGTTGTTATAGTGCATCTTTGTATTGGCTATGATGGGAGCTGGAGTCATCATCTTACTATGACAATTTTGAAATCAGAGCCCTTAATAGAGTGCTACACTAGAGTTTTGTGGAATCCTGTCAACAGTAAATATTTCTCCTGGTATTCAAAGGCTCAAAATGATTCAAGATTTAAATTAATTTGAATTTATTCAATTTCCACTACTTACGTTTGAATGTTCATTCATAATAGAAACACAGACATCAATTCTAGGCTTCACATTTTATTTCTATGAAATATAATATAATGAAAAATATATAAGATTATATCTTCCTGAGGACAAAAATTTGTGTGCTTAGATATTCAATTTTAAAGATGTGTTTACCAACTTCCTGGTAGCAGGATTCAATATGAAGTCCCAGCTACTTCATTCAATAGATCTTGAACCTTGGCTATTTATTTTGCTTCCTGGAGTTGCTCTTTTCCATCTAGAAATTAGTTTAATAATGGACTACTCAAAGGTATTTTTAAAAGCAAATGAAACTAATTAGGTAAAAGCAAAAGGACTGGTGGTGAACTATTTGGGCTAGTTCTTTCCATTTGAAGAGGAAATATTCATGCTGCAACACAACTTCCCTGGGCTCACAGCATGTTGGTTTGCAGGTAGTTGTGCCACAGTTTCACCTTTGTAGCTGCTAATTAAGAGCAATCCTATGAAATATGTAACATCCCTCTTGAGTTCATTTTCTGTGTCACAGCAGATAAAATTTAACATAGTAAAGTGTCAGAAGCTTTGTATCTCTTGTATTAACTACTTTTGTGTTCCTCTTACCCACATTGAAGCTTTTTTTAACCTCAGTATTTCTGTAGCCAGGTCCTCTGTAATTAATTTTTATATCACTATAATTAATATAATAAATTTAACAGTTTCTGTAGCATTCTCTACGCTGATATGTTTAGACTGTTCTATACCACTTGGTATATCCAAACTTTCAGATATTCCTGAAAGTTTTTTCCAGATATTCCTATACAGGTACCTTATTTCAGCCAATTAATGCTGATTTCCCAGTGTAGACATGTCTTTTGTATATGTACATTTCCTTGTCTAAGCCAAATTTCTGTGCAGAATAATACTCCCACCCAGAGCCTCTTGCCTTCCCTCTTCAATTTGTCTATACAGCTATCAGAATAGAGGTCAAAAGTTATATCATATATAAGATTCCCCTCGTGGTCCTTAGAAAAGTGATTCAGCTTTATTCTCTGACTTTCCAAGCCAGATTATATACCCATTCCCATACATACACACACAATCATGTATCATGGCAATTACCATATTCTATTTTTATTTTATGTCTTCATGGGCCTTTACTTACTGTGTAGGTTAAATTGACCCAATATATGGGATTTTGTTTTCTGTCATCTTTGTGATATTGAGAATATCTAGGGTGGAAAAATGAAATAATCCTCTCAGTCTTTCTTCTTTTGGATAAAATTATTGTGCAACAGCAATGAGAATGTTTAAATGTGAATAGATTGAGAAATTAAAGGAAAAATCTGATGGCATAGATATCTCATGAGGATCTTGGAATGCTGGTGTTTGGAGTGTATGTGGTAGGGACAGGAAGAGGAGTTTTGACACAAATAGGCGACAATGATGGGACTGCATAAAAGTTAGGTGTTCTCTCATTTCTCTGCTAGTGTGATATGCAGACTCAGGTGGCCATTTTGAGAAAGAGGAAGAACATTGTATTTAAACCTAAGACTTTCCCTTTAATATTCTTGTCATACATGTTCTAGAATGTGCTCTGAAGGCATATGTTTCTTTGTAGAATTGTAAAGCCACTCTTCTCAGAAACACTCAGATATCTCTCATGACCTCATGAATCAATCATAAAATCTAGTTTATCATTCATAGATATTCTGTGATATTTTTATCTGCTGGCATCTCTCAAAATTCCCTTTGGCTCTTCTCATGCAGATTTTTAAGGTCTAGCCAAATTGGACTGCTCTCATTTTCCACACATTCCTAGTCTTTCTGTATCAGTTTCTCACATTCTTTGTTCTGACTATAAACCACTTCCACCTAGCCACTCATTACTCCCTGTAACCTCCTACTCTGTTTATATCTTAAACTACTACTCATTCTTCAAGTCATAACTGAAATATCCACTTATTCATGAGGAGTTACCAGATTCCTTAATTTTCATATCACAAAATAAGATGAGATTTCTTCATTGTATACACTAAATAATTTTAACAATAAATAGAAATTATATTTCAATATTTATATGCTTTCAAATATTATCATATTTTAATAAATTCATGACTTAGAGTAGGAATTTTATTACATTACATATCAAATAGGCCAAAATATCCTTGGAATTTATACATGAGTTGTAGGTATTAATTTCATGGGGAAAGATGGAATAAAGTTATCAAAGTGATATCTTAAATCTTACGTGAAATAGTAAAACATATAATTTAACTGGGAAGTTAGTATGAAGTGTGCCTGAAAATTCAATTGATGGGTTTCACACTTAGGAGATGTTTACAAATACCAGGAAATCAGAAGCATGAGGAAAGTTCTATCATTTATTTTAGAAAGTTATATCTTTAGAGAGACATCCTAATGTAACATATTACAATAAAAACAAACAAGCAAAGTAAATGACCGCTTTTATATCAAGAGCAGCATTTCTCTCAGGAATTTCAATTACCAAATTATTCTAGTTTCCAAAAACTTTATAGTAAAGTAAGTAACAAAATTCTCAGTGGTTAAATACCTTGACTTCTCTTTACCAAAAGGCATTGCTAAATTCTTACTCATTAAAACCTTAATTCTCACATCCCTGAATTATCTATGATTTCTCTGTTAAGTCCAAATTTGGTTATTCTATTGTAGGAAAGACATTCATTTACCCAAAAGCTAAGCCAAGTCATTTGTAAGACTACATTAAAATATGAAGAATTCAAGAAACATGAAAAACTGAAAAAGTGCACACACAAATAGATGAAATAACACTAGATGTTTATTTTAGGTGATATTACTCATATTCTGGTTTGTTAAATTATGTCAGTTTGTAAGTTTTATTTTGCATGTGAGGTGTTTTCCTATCAGTCTCTCTTATATATGATATGTGATTTGGTAGTCATACCAAGAAATAATAGCCCCCCCCTTTTTTTTTCTAACTGAATCTCTACCCATTAGCAGAGATCATTAAAAGATACACTGTAGGGCCCTCCCTGGTGGCGCAGCGGGTTAAAGCACAGCACTGAGAATCTAAAGTTACTTCCGCATGAGTTCGATTCCCGCCTGCCCCGGAGGTGACCACATGGCGTGGCAGACCTCTCCTGACCCGCCCGCTGCTCCCCTCAGCAGTGTACTTCGTCGATCCACCTGTTCTGCTCCCCACTCTGTCTCTGGTGAAGCCTCTCACCCTCCACATCTCTGGCCTGTACCCCAGTTCTGTATGAATAAATAATCTTAAAAAAAAAATTAAAAAAAAAAAGATATACTGTAATTTTGCAAATTAAATATGGCAACAAAAAGGGACAATTAAACATCTTCAAAAAATGTTAAGTTGATTTTCTTTCCAAGTCACTCAATCCACAAAATAAAAGTGCCAGTTTTAAATAAAATTGCCTTAAAATTTAACTTAACAGGATTTATATATTATTTAAAAGGGCTAGTCACCTACATAAGCATGGAATAAATATAATTTAGTATTCCACATCTCAGAGAAACAAAGAAAAGTAAATAGGATGACCTTATTTTCACTGGTAACTCATTGTACTTTTTGGGAGAAATTTCAGTCCTCCCTTGTCTCAACTTTTATATGGTAGCTGATGAAATAAGAATAACTCTGTTCCTCCTATGGAGTTTTCAACAACAAAATCCTGTCAATATTCACTCTACCAAAGTGCTATAATTAGAACTTGCTGGAAGCAAAATTACAGTGATAAATAATTATATTTTCTCTACTAAAAGCACATGTGGGAATACAATAGAGATAAACACAATGAGAGAGAGAGGAAGACAGAGCACTCCTTCTGTCTAGCATCTCTGATAAAAGCTGCACCAGAGACAGGCAATGAACTTAGTATGCAAGCTGTAACTCACTCCCATGAACCCAGAGCCCCCCACTTTGTCAGTGTCGAGAAAGAAAGAGTCCCTGGAATCCTTAGTAAATCAGTGCAGTGCCACTTTAAATGCTCCTTTATGGGTTATTACAGGTCAGTCTAAGAATCTTTTTATCCTTATCCTCTGCCACGTTGCAATTCTTTCTACCAGTTTTTAGTTTCCCTTGTTGGCATATAATGATTAAACAGACATCAGAATTGCCAGATAAGTGCAGGTGGATTAGCTGTGCAAACACAGAAAACAACATGACCCACAAATGATAAGGAAGATGTGTTACATGCAATGTGCCCCACCACAGGAAAGATTGAACTGACGGTTGTAGGGTTTTCATTTGCTCAAATTGTCCAGAAGAGCTTTCATATGGAAACTGAAACTTTTTCTCCCCAAAAGGATATGATACTTGCTCACACAGAATGACTTCAACCCAGGAATACCTTCAACACATGATCACCCCTTGACTTTTGCTGCATCTGTCCAGTGTCCCATCTCTTCCTCACTGTGTTAATATAACAAGGTACCCAGAAATCCTATTTAGTCAAAAATGTTGGTCAGGCCCTCCCTGGTGGTGCAGCGGGTTAAAGCACTGCACTGAGAAGCTAAAGCCACTTCCGCATGAGTTCGATCCCCGCCTGCCCCGGAGGTGACCACATGGCACGGCAGACCTCTCCTGACATGCCCGCTGCTCCCCTCAGCAGTGTACTTCATAGATCTGCCTGTTCTGCTCCCCACTCTGTCTCTGGTGAAGCCTCTCGCCACCCCTGAGCCTCTGGCCTGTACCCAGTTCTGTATATACAAATAAATAAATCTTTAAAAAAAATAAAAAATAAATAAAATAAAAAAAAAAATGTTGGTCAACTCAAAATTGCCTGGGAAGGTTGGTACACTGAGAGCCCTGGGTCCAAGATGGGTTTATGGGTCCTTGAAGAAGGTTGAAAAGAAAGATAAATAAATTGCCAGCTATGTGGTTTTTATTAAATGTGTGTGTTGATATGGAAATATTTACATGTAGATGTGAGCACAGCCTTATATGGGAAGAGTCTTCTAAGTTAGGCCTATCTTTGCATATGAATGAAGTAAAGCCCAAATCAACTTATAATAAATCCCATTTGTTAACAAGTGTGTGTGTGTGTGTGTGTGTGTGTGTGTGTTGGGAGCAAGGAAAGAGAAGGCAAATGGGATATATGGTATAAATTTATGTTATATTACTGGATATTTTCAGTGAAACCAACAGAATAGAGTATTCTGGGCCTAGTCAAAGAAGAAAGCTAGCATGGACTACAGGAGATTGACTCTGGACTCTAGATACCATATGCTAACTCATACGTCACCTTTTCATAAACTTCATCGTTGATGTTAGAAAGAGTCTAATAATTTCAGTGATACAGTTCCTCCATCAGCTCCCCAATATTAGAATCATATTGCTTATTCCATAGATCCTTTTTTCTGTGCTTTTGCTCCATGTGAATAGTTTTTGTGATTTATAAGCAAAACCAAATATTCTAATTAGTTGATATAAACTATAGTCAACCTAAATGACATTTCAGCAATTATCTAGCTCTTTGCATAAATGACCTCTGAAGTTTGGATAAGTGGGGTATTATGGTTCTTCCTCCCCAATCTGGCCACCAGGTGGTAATTCACAATGAAAGCAACTGTTGGATTAAATCCTGCCCAGAATCTTTCAGCACTTAGTCACAGGATGTGATGTGCATGAGGAAAGACCTCTCTCTGCCCTCCAGTATTCCAAGCTAGATGACTTTCTCTGCTGAGGGCTTGGAGTAGCAAGGCTTGTTGTTTAGTTAGGAGACAGAATATGACAAGAGTCAATAATTTGCAGGAACAAGACAGCTCTAGGTATTAGCCTTTGCATGAAAAAATTAAGTCATGCATGCAGGAATAAGGCTCTTTTACCCCTCTAAACTCCTATCTTGAATGTTATCATTTTCACAAAAAAACATTACTTCTAGTGTCCCTTAGAGGCTCAGATGCTGAATATATATTATGAAAATTCTTATTAACTTATGAAAATTATATTCTTATTAATTTCTTATTATTTTCATTTTCTTGTGATGTAAGATGTGAAATCATAAATTGAAAATGAAGATGGGAAAGAAACACTAAATGTTGAGAAAGGAATTATGAAAATTTCTGAGTTAAAGGGAGATTGGAGAGACTAAGAAATGGGAAATAGTGAAAATATTGGACTCTACCTACCATCAACTGTGAAACTTATGAATCTTCTAATTGGGTGCCTATTTGAAGATCCTGGCCATGATTTCAAGGTGCTTACCTTCGTGATATATTTTTCTTCTTACTCCTTCTGGAGGCTGTTGCACTATTTGTCACTGACACTGTTTATTTTCAACTCCAATATTCTAAGCTTCATTATTGCTTATCCAAACTGACAGTCTCAGAGATCCCAAACTGAACATATCATCTCTATGAACAACCTGACTAAAATTAAGTCCTTATATCATCCTCTCTCCTTCCCTCTTTCTCCAACAAAGAGTATCATTAAAGAAAATTAAACAGTTACATTTTACTCTTCTTTGAAATTATGTGTCCCAAACATTAGTAATCACTTCTTGTTCAGCATTCTATCATTGGTGTACAAAGCACTGCCTGTTACATAGTAGATACTCAATGCATATTTATGGAATAGGCAAGAGATAAAATAAATGAAGAGAACCTAACGCTTTGAATCCAAAATCTACTGGTAGTGATGAGCTGGAGAAATGTTTAGGTACTGTTACCTGTAACCTTATGCGTAGGCTCTCAAACTATGCAACAGTCAATCCTTCCATCTTCTCTGAGTCTTCTCTTCTCTAACCATTTTCTTAAGGATGTTCATGCCACAGAATATTACACAGCTAGCTAGCTGTTCATTTGTCAGGTAACTACCTGAACTAGGAAGAATCATGAATACAAATTTTCAGAAATATTAATATGTGACTTTACTTCCACTAGAGTTGAGAATTTTGAATGAATGTAGGCTGACTTTGTAACTCTCTGGTTTCAGTCCCACCCACAGCAGGTTAGGTGATCTTTCTTAGCTGTTATCTTTGGCAAGACTCCAGATACAACTCCTGGGTTAAAGCTGCAGGTGACTCCTCTAAATTGGCTGCTTCCCATGATGGATGATACCGGGGATCTTTGAAATGTCTTGTTATATATCCTTATTTGCACAGACGTTAGCAGTTTTATTTATTACCTTATTTTTCCACATTTTCTCTACTTCATTCTTTTTTTCCTGTCTTTCGGCCTTCCAGGCCTTTAAAAATCATCTTATTTCATGTTTTTTGACTTCTCAGATATCTAGAACTTAGTCTCTGTCTCTCTGTCTCCTTCAAATATTCTTCATCTAGACCTTGAATTTTTATTAACATACATCTACAAAGTCCAAATATTCAAACGTAGGTATAAAAGACTTTTTTTTTTTTAAGATTTATTTATTTATTCCTACAGAACTGTGGTACAGGCCAGAGATGTGAAGGGTGAGAGGATTCACCAGAGAGAGAGTGGGGAGAAGAACAGGCAGATCGAAGAAATACACTGCTGAGGGGAGCAGTGGGAGTGTCAGGGGAGGTCTGCCTCGCCATGTGTATGTCCTCCGGGGCAGGCGGGAATCGAACTCATGCGGAAGTGGCTTTGGCTTCTCAGTGCAGTGCTTTAAGCCGCTGCGCCACCAGGGAGGGCCCAGGTATAACAGGCTTTTAATCAAGTACACACACACACACACACACACACATTTACAAACACATGTGGTGGAATTTTGTTAATTAAAAAGAGTAGGGAGATCTCAGTTTTTCTCTAGTTATTGTTAATTGTATTTCTCAACGAATTTTGGAGAAATTTCTTGCCTTAACCAAAATACCAGTGCAAACTATTTAAAAAACAAAAATCGGACACCACTGTCTGAGACCCTAGTGGAATTCAAGTGAAAACTGGATAGTCAAATATGTTGGATTTAACTGAGTTGTTTCATTTGAAAGCCTAGTAGAATGTGAGCCTCCTTTTTCCCCATGTACACTTTCTTTTACAGGTTACAGTAAAACTATTTTTCACAGTCCAGTTAAGAAAGGCTTACTCATTTATTCTGTTCTAGACTAAGTGAAGCCTCAAGTCACTTTGGCTCAGTTATCCATCATGATTCAAGTGAGGGAAATTTAAAACCAAACTCATCTATATAATTGCACCAAATTTCTATTTCCCTTTGGTATGTGGATACAGTCTATAAAATATGTTGGAAGGAATTATTTGGTTCATTTGAAAGAAACTAATTCCCAGGATGAATTTAATAAAAGTGATTTGTCATCACTATTGATTCATGGTAAGTAGCTATCCTGGGAGGTTGGCATTATATGCTAGTCTTTAAGATTTTTGCAGAACTTACAATTTCTACCTTCAAAAGTTTATCCATTAATGTAGAACAGCATGAGAATATTTTTAGAATCAGATGGATGATTCAATAGTAATTTAAGCAAAGACATGTAAAGAGATTATCACCAGGCATGGAGAAGAATGTACCTGTACCACAGCTTCATGAGGAAATTCTTAAAAATATGGCCATAGTAATTTTTAAGAAATGTGTGAATCCAACTGTTTTGCCTTATAGCACTCAAAATGTTAAAATAATTATATTCAGAAAGGAATGTAAATATATTTTGCCAAAATATTCCCTCCCTAAAAATTTAATACTGGGAGAGTTCCAATGAAAAGCACTGCATATGTTTCTGATTCATTTTTCACTTATTAAATCATTATAAAGGATATAATGAAGCATGGGGTTCTACTTTTCTTGGTCTTTTCAACACAATTTCTAAAGGAAGCAAATATGCATTGAGTTCCCTGAAATGTTGAAACTGGACCCAAACTGCATAGTCTGTAAATTGATAAGAGATCCTTCAATTTGCCACTTCCTGGCAAATAAGACACGAGAAATGTGGACCGTTCTATGGCTAAGTTTTGTTTTGATTTCAGAAGAAGGGACACAATCTCCCAGTATAATCATCTTCACAGGTTCAAGAAGATAAAGAACTAAATCCAAACTTAAGTTAGATGAGCCAGAGGAATGAAATTCTGGGCAGATGGCAGAAAAAGAAGGTCTAGGTATCAGTTACTGCACCCAGAAAATAATTACAGGCTTAAATGATTTAATATAACTCTTTTTTTTTTTTTTTGGAATTTTGGAATACATTGAAAGCTTGCAGATTGCAGTGGAGGTTTGAATGTTAACTCAATTAATCTCTGGCAATTTCAGCTTTTAGTTGAGCTGTGGTTACCCACCCCACATCCTCAACACTGTGCATATTTTCCTATAGCAGTTTGCAAGCAGCTTATAAGATACAATGTGAAATAAGGACTTTGTCCTCCAAATACTGGGGACTTGAGTTCTAGTTGCTCACTTCTACTTATATCACCTTAATGGTGAAAACCCCTAGCCTGCAGCAGTTGAAGTGGTATAAGGGAATTTAAAATTAACTACACCAAAATAATTTTTCTCTATTTTTCCAATCAGAAGCCTGGAATTAAACACCAGAACATAGAGAAACTGTACATTGTTACATTTACATCCAGTTTAAAAAAAATGGTATAAAAATAGTTCAATAAATTTAATGAAGAAAAAATTTAACAGAAAATTTCCCTTAATAAAATCTAATGGTATATCAATTAGACAAATTCTTTAAAAATCTTCAAAAATCTAAATAAAAATATGGGGGAAAGTCAAGAAAATTATGGTTGAAGAAAATGGAAATAACAATCAAGATTTAGAAAACTAAATATAAACAAAAGAGATTTCATAGCTAAGTTATATAATGATTTAAATGAGAAAATCATTGCAATAGTTCCAAGGCAAATATAAGCAGGAAAAATAGGAATTCAGAGGATTTAAAGATAGTGTAATTGAAATAACAGAAGTTGAGTGACAAAAACTGAAAAAAGAAAAAGAAAAGAACTAAAGAGACCCTAAGAGCTCCTTAGGCCATCATCAAGCATATAACATACACACTCTGGATGAAAATCAGAAAGAGGAGAAAGAGAAAGGGGCAGAAATAATGCATGAACAAATGATGAGTGAACATTTCCCAAATTGGATAAAAGAAATTGAAAATAAATATCCAAGGAACTCAATAAACTCCCAAGGGCATTAAGAGTCTACATCAACAGAAGTTATAATCACACTGTACACACTCAAGGATAAAGAGAGAATCTTGACAGCAACAACAACAAAGTGACTGAGGACAGACAGAAACACTACAAAGAGATAATCAGCGATTTTGTCATGAACTTTGGAGGCCACATGCATTGAACTGCTATAGTCAATGAGATAAACAAAACAGAACTATCACTTCAAACCCTGCATCTGACAAAACTATCCTTCCAAGTTGAGGAGAAAATTAAGATATTTTCAGGTAAATAAAGAATGAGAATGTTTATTATTAGACTTTCCTTAAACAATGTTAAGTCCTTTTAACATTGTTAAATCCTTTTAACATTGTATAGTTATAGTTAACATACAAGAACTCTCTATTAACTCAAAGATATATTAAGAAATAACTATGACAGAAAAGGTAAATATTGGGTAATTATGAAATTAATATTTTGCCACTTTGAATTGCAACTCTGCATTTAAGAGTAATGAAATAAAAAAAATTATTAGCTTTTTTTTTGGATACAGTGCACACATGTGAGAGACTGAGTTTACTGTAAAGCAACTGTTTTTTGTTGCTGATATTCAGATGACATAGAGTTAGCTTAGCATGGTATAACTTTTGTATTTTCCATGTAATCTTCTTGGTAACTACAAAGAAATTAGATATAGAAGATAAAGAGAAATGACAAAAAATTACATTTCATTAAAGAGTTTAATTAAATAAACCAAAAAAAAATTAAGTAATGCAAGAAATGAGGAACTAAAAAGCTCCCATAGAAAACAAATGGCATAGAAAAAACAACTAACAGTGACAGAAATTTCTTCTTGTCAGATTTAGTAATTATCTTAACTGTTAATAAATTAAACAATGTGATTAAAAAATGACAGAAGGAATAAAAACATGATCCAACAGTATACTGTTTATGAGACTCACTTAAGGTCCAAAGATACAGATAGTTTACAAATGAAAATAAGCAAAAGGACATTCCATATAAATAGTGACTAAAAAAAGCAGAATAGCTATAACAATATCAAATAAAAATAAACTTTAAAATTTAGAAAAAAACTCATAAAAATAAAAATAGTGTATTAACAAAAGGCTAAATATAATTTGTCAACATTGATATGCCTAATAGCATACCATGGGAATAAATGAGGCAAGATGAATATTATAAAAGAAATAGTCTTTTCCGTGGAAATAAGATGTATCAACATTTTGCTTTCAGTAAAGCCACACATAAGATTAGTAAGGAAGTAGACTTATCAAGGCATAAAGCTGTACTCACAAAATTATATAGGTTTGTGAATGAATAGAAAATAAAATTTTATTGAAAAAAAGAGAATAGTGGATTTTAAAAACACAGTAATCCAAGAGGATCTAATAAACATATACAGAATATACCACCCAACACCAGGATATACACCATTTTCAAGTGCAAAAATGTTTAAACATTGTAGGCCACAACATTAAATCACAGTAGATTAAATAAGGTTAAGTATCCTAAAAACTACAGATGATTAAATTAGAAAGAAGTAACAGAAGGACACTGAAACATTTACACATTTTTAGAAATTGAAAAAAAAAAAGCCAAACATTTAAATAAGCAGCGAATCAAGTAACAAATAAAAGGAAATTAGAAAATACAGTCATTTGATAACAAAATCACAACATGGAGATATCAATTCTACAAAAAAAAAAAAAAGGTAAGAATTCTATGAAAAAATTTATGCTGACTAATCAGGTAGCTTTGATAAAATGAATAAATACTTAGAATCAAAACACCTGCCAAGACTAAACTATGACCAACAGACAATTTAGACAGATACTTAGTTTTTTTTTTTTTTTTAAGATTTTATTTATGCATACAGAACTGAGGTGCAGGCCAGAGGTACAGGGGCAGTGAGAAGCTTCACCAGAGACAGAGTTGGGAGCAGGATGGGCAGATCAACAAAGTACACTGCTGAGGGGAGCAGCAGGTGGGGATAAGAGAGGTCTGCTGTGGATGTGGGTCACTCCCTGGTGGGAGAATGGAACTTGCACTGAAGCAGCTATGGCTGGCTTGCAGTGCTGTGACCTAATCCGCTGCACCACCAGGGAGGGCCCTCTAGACAGATAATTAGTAAGAAATAAAATCCAGAAACAACACCCCAATAAAGAATAGAACCTTAGATCTGACATCTTCACTGATGAACTCTACCAAATCTTTAAAGAGAAACTGATACCATTTCTTCTCAGACTTTTCCTCATTCTGTGACTCCTGCATTACTCTGAAATGGAATATCATTCAGTCCTAAAAAATAAAGGGCATTTTGACTTATGCTACAACATGAATGATCTTGAGATCATTACACTTAGTGAAATAATCCAGTTATATAAAAAAATACTATGTAATTCTACTTCGATGAGTGACTTGGAGAAGCAAAAGTCAGAGAAACAGAAAGCAAAATAATGGTTGCCAGGTCTGGAGGCAAGTATATAGAAAGAGTTCCTTGGGTAGAAAGTTTCAGTTTGCAAGATGAGGAGAGTTCTATAGATGATTGTGTGATGGTTGTAGATGGTTAGTAAGTATAGAAATGTATATTTACTAATACAAAATTTTGCATTTAAGGATGGAGGAAAACAACATTCTTTGAGTCAGTATGCAACATCATGTGATAAAAATTTTCACATTAATATTATTTTGAGATGACATTAATAATTCACATAAACATGACTCACTGTTATATGATTGTGTGATAATTTTTGGCACAAATTGATACTTCAATTGTCATGAAAATATTAATAGATCTGAAATTTTCTCACATATTTTCACTGAACTTGCCTTAGAAGTTATATATTATTTAATATATTGGGATTATACAATCTAAGACAGTGTAATGCAATCAGATGGCTCATAAAAAAATCAAAATAGACTTCCGGAAGATGGCGGCAGAGTAAAGACGCCGAGATCACTGCGTCCAAGCCTGCATAGGAATTGAGGACTGAAAACGGACTATAGACTCACTTACTACAAGTTTTAACCCAAACGAAAACACCCTGGACTCACTAGAAGGTGGATAACTGCGAGGGAATCGGCGGCTGGGGAGCTCCCAGAAGGGAACTCC